>NC_069501.1:983997857-984252857 GCF_027579735.1 Bombina bombina
CATCTGGCCCATTGCCAGTGCCTGGTGTAAGTAAGTGCCGCTGCCCTGGTCTTGCCCTTGGTTATGTAAGGTATTCCCCGTATACTTAGGGGTATATATACGCAGATTTTATGTATATTTATTAATATTTTTTGACACTTAAGTGTTGTTTTGTGTACATAGGTACAGTCAGTTTCACAATATAAAAAGAATACCGTTTTTTACACAAACTTTGCAGCGCCTTGTATACAGATGAAACTCGAAAAGATATTGTACAAAAGTTCATTTATTTCACTAATGCAACTTAAAAGGGGAAACAAATATATGAGTCAGACTCATTACATGCAAAGCAAGATAGTTCAAGCTGTGATTTGTCATAATTGTGATGATTATGGCTTACAGCTCATGAAAACCCCAAATCCACAATCTCAGAAAATTAGAATATTGTGAAAAGATGCAATATTCTAGGCTCAAAGTGTCCCACTCTAATCAGCTAATAAAAGGGACACTGTAACCAAAATTTTTCCTTCATGATTCAGATTGAGCATGCAATTTTAAGCAACTTTCTAATTTACTCCTATTATCAAATTTTCTTCATTCTCTTGGTATCTTTATTTGAAATGCAACAATGTAAGTTTAGATGCCGGCCCATTTTTGGTGAACAACCTGGGTTGTCCTTGCTGATTGGTGGATAAATTCATCCACCAATAAAAAAGTGCTGTCCAGAGTACTGAAACAAAAAAAAAAGCTTAGATGCCTTCTTTTTCTAATAATAACAAGAGAACGAAGAAAAATTGATAATAGGAGTAAATTAGAAAGTTGCTTAAAATTGCATGCTCTTTCTGAATTACAAAAGAAAAAATTTGGGTTCAGTGTCCCTTTAAGCCATAACACCTGCAAAGGGTTCCTGAGCCTTTAAATGGTCTCTCAGTCTGGTTCAGTAGGAATCACAATCATGGGAAAGACTGCTGACCTGACAGTTGTGCAGAAAACCATCATTAACACCCTCCATAAGGAGGGAAAGCCTCAAAAGGTAATTGAAAAGTGTGGAAGAAAAAGGTGCACAAGCAGCAGGGATGACCGCAGCCTGGAGAGGATTGTCAGGAAAAGGCCATTCAAAACTGTTGGGGACTTGCACAAGGAGTGGACTGAGGCTGGAGTCAGTGCATCAAGAGCCACCACACAGAGATGGATCCTGGATATGGGATTCAAATGTCGTATTCCTCTTGTCAAGCCACTCCTGAACAACAAACAAAGTCAGAAGCGTCTTACCTGAGCTAAAGAAAAACAGACCAGAGCTGGTGTTGGTCCACTGTGCTTCATCAAGTCCAGGGTCAACGCAGCCATCTACCAGGAGATTTTGGAGCACTTCATGCGTCCTTCCGCAGACGAGCTCTATGGGGATGCTGACTTCATTTTCCAGCAGGACTTGGCACCTGCCCACACTACCAAAAGCACCAAAACCTGGTTCAATGACCGTGGGATTACTGTGCTTGATTGGCCAGCAAACTCACCTGACCTGAACCCAATAGAGAATCTATGGGGCATTGCCAAGAGAAAGATGAGAGACATGAGACCGAACAATGTAGAAGAGCTGAAGGCCACTATTGAATCATCCTGGTCTTCCATAACACCTCAGCAGTGCCACAGGCTGATAGCTTCCATGCCACACTGCATTGAGGCAGTAATTGCTGCAAAAGGGGCCCAAACCAAGTACTGAGTACATACAGTATGCATGCTTATACTTTCAGAGGTCCGATATTGTTCTATGTACAATCCTTGTTTTAATGATTGCATGTAATATTCTAATTTTCTGAGATTGTGGATTTGGGGTTTTCATGAGCTATAAACCAGAATCATCACAATTATGACAAATCACGACTTGAACTATCTTGCTTTGCATGTAATGAGTCTATCTCATATATTAGTTTCACCATTTAAGTTGCATTGGTGAAATAAATTAACTTTTGTACGATATTCTAATTTTTCGAGTTTCACCTGTACATTTTTCCTGTTTTTTTCTCTTACCATTACCTATAATCATACGGGCAGCAGCAGAAAAATACTAGATATTTGTTAATTAATACAGTACTTCTTGAATTGGTGGTACTCATTTTATATGCATTATTAGTTTATTAGTATTATCATTATTATTAATAATAATCTAGGTCTTTGTGTATACATATTAAAATACATAGATCCCAATGGAAACATTAGCTGTTAATACCAATGAAGTTACTGTGGAAGGTAGCAAATTTGGTGACAATTATTTAAGATCTAACAGAAAAAGATCTACAAACTTACTAATAGGCAGTTCAGAACTACCACTAACTGAGAACCCATTAGATCTCTTCAGAGAGTTAGAAAAACTATTATGCAAGGACGCAAAAGAATGGCAAGATCTAGTCCTTTTGGACAATTATATAATCCATGAGGTAGTACCCAGGGGTGTTAGGATTTTTAAATTCCCAGCATTTGAATTTGATGAGGTGGAATTCCAAACGTAGTGGGAACAAGCTTTGCATAAATGTTCCATCACCCTAATAAAAATTTTAATCAAGTATCGGGAATTTAAACTAGAGAACTTGAAATCAGAAATAGATAGTGTGGTGGAGAAAATACATCAACCCTTTAAGAGCATAGAGAAATGGAAGGAGTTTAATGATAATATACAAGTTAAAATTAATACTTAATCCAAGGAATTAGAAACTAACAAATAAAAGAAATTGTGGAGGGATTTGGAGGATTTTAGAACTAATCAAATTTTTACATATAAATAACATGAGAACACTGATGACTGGGTAGGATATGAGAGAAACACCAAGGATACAGGGAGAGAGGGAACAAATACACCAATTAATATCACTAGAGTAGGGGTAATATTACCAATAAAAATAAAAACAATTTTATTTTATATAAAAATAAAAATAAGGGCAACATGAAACCAAACAAATACCCACACCAGAATCAATATCAAATGAGAGGTGGTTATGGGAAAAATGGAGAACATACAGGATCTAATTACGAATCCAATAGAGATTAGGCAAATGGTAATACTAACTACCACAATATAGAGACTAGTAATAGATATGAACTGGAGGGTAATCATTCTGAGATAAATCAGGTAATTAACATCCCCAGGTGGAACCAACAGGGGGCAAAACCCAAATTTAGGGGAAATGGTAAGGGTAATAATAAACAGTCCAAACCTTGGTCCCCCTATGTACAAAGACAGGGTAAACACAATAAGGGGCATTTTTTAGGGACTCCTCCCTGGCGCCAGCAGGTAAACAGACCAGAATGGGGGGGCACCACTAAATTTATTAGGTACCCCAAGGAAACCAAAACGTATATTAGAAGATACAAAGGTACAAGAGGGGGTACCAAACAACGATAAAAGGAACAGAAACAATTGGAATTAGAAAGGGGATCTAAATTAATTTTCAATTTGTCAGATAAAATATTTAACGATAATGAAATGAAATTACTCTCTAGGGGACTCAATTTTGCTCTCGTTACCCAACCTAACTAATTTGAACTTTTTATCGATGTTCAGAGATATATTAGAAAATTAACCTTAAAAAGGTATTATGATAAAATTAATATGTCCAATAACATAGTCCTCAATGAGAATGATTTGGATACATTAGCTAATCTAGAATCACTAGACGATGACAATGGAACTCCATTCCTGTCTGAGAGTATTACAGACGAGGAACTCTTAAACATGTCATTACATGAAGAAATGTCCACTAACGTGTCACATTGTCCATTAAAAAGAAAATCTATATTTTACCCTCAAAATATGCAAAGTGAGTACATCAAAACTTTCAACAAATTGATATGTGAGGAGATCAATAAGTTATTCATTAATAATAAAATGAAAAACGATAATCTTACAAAAGGGGAGAGGGACTCCCTAAAAATATTAACTAATGACAAAGAGGTGGTATACCGTTGTGCAGATAAGGGAGGTGGAATTGTCATGCAAAATAGAAACGACTATCTAAATGAAGCTTACAACTTATTTAATGATAAGGATACTTACATGCCTCTTACTTTTAACCCTACCATTAAGTACAAGAAAGAATTGTTTAACCATCTCATAATGGCTAAACAAGAGGGCATCCTTAACCAGAATGAATTTAACTATCTTTATGAATTATATATCCAAAAATTACATGCTTCTACCACCTCCCTAAAA
Source organism: Bombina bombina (assembly GCF_027579735.1). NCBI lineage: Eukaryota > Metazoa > Chordata > Amphibia > Anura > Bombinatoridae > Bombina > Bombina bombina. The sequence goes on from NC_069501.1 coordinate 984,002,041, forward strand.
TCCACAAAAGCACTACGGAAGCACCCGGGAGACACATTGTATCCGGAATCGGTTCTTAATGTGACAACATGTCCAAATACATTGATTATTATTTGCAACCCCTTGTAAAGAAAATTCCAGCATATCTAATGGACACGGTGGATGTTATTAACAAATTTGAAGGGCTGAGTTGGGGACCAAATTATTTTTGGGTCACATGTGATGTCTCAGCCCTCTATACATTCATCCCTCATGACAAAGGGGTATCAGTAATTAATGAAGAATGTATCAAAGGGGATTTATTACCCATTCACACTAAATTTCTTTCAGATTTTATATGTTTTATTTTATCTCATAATTATTTTTTATTTGAAAATAGATTTGGCAAACAAATACAGGGAACAGGGAACAACTGGTTAACCATATGATAGGAACAACTATAATCTTAAATTCACGTTTTCATATTCTCAGACCCAAATTAATTTTTTGGATCTAACTTTGTTTTTTTATATAAATAAAAAAACTATAGAAGGATACAGATAGAAATGTACTACTTAATGCGCGCAGTGGCCATCTCAAGCAGTGGAAGAACAATATTCCCCTAGGCCAATACCAGTGCATTAAGCGAAATTGTACGAACAATGAGGATTATGCTCAAGAGGCCAGTGTATTAACAAAGAGATTTGAGTATAAGAGCTATAACCAACATCTTTTAGTAAAAATGAAAGAACGAGTGGACCAAATGGATAGGAAGTCTCTTCTAGAAAAAACAAATACAAATAGAAAAATTGAAAATTCTAATCCAAAATTTGTCCCAAATTTAATAATCAACATTACAAAATGAAGGGCATAATTGATAAACATTGGCAAGTATTACAACTTGACCCTAAACTTGGAAAGTCCATTGGTGATCTACCAGAAATCCTTTTCAAGAAAAACAGGGATTTAAAGAATATCCTGGCCCCTAGTAAATTGAGAAACAAGCCTCATACAAGACCATCAGATTGGGGGAGTCTACCTGGAACATATAAGTGTAAAACTAAGGACTGTGTAATGTTCCCCCATATTGGAGCAGACCATGGCCTCTAGTTATCAACGTGTCTACCTCAAATACGCTGGAATTTCGCAGCGTATTTGAGGCGAGGCTGATTTGCCTTAGTTATCAAGCCCTAGACACCGGCAAAAGTAGAATTTAGTGATGTAAGCTTCGATCCGCGGGACTCAGTCCGACACAGATCGTTTCTTACGTCACTCCAGATGTTCCGCACACAAGTTCGGCACTATCTGACTACTTTTGCTAGTTATCAAAAAACTAGCAGGTACGCTCAGCACTTTTCCGGCCCAGCGTACCTGGTTTTCAAACCGCCGCCCTGGAGGTGGCGGATCCCATAGGAATCAATGGGAGTCTGACCATAGCGAAAGTTCATGTTCGCTGCTGCCAGACATCCCATTGATTCCTATGGGAGCTGTCTACACCTAACACCCTAACATGTACCCCGAGTCTAAACACCCCTAATCTGCCCCCCCTACACCGCCGCAACTAAATAAAGTGTTTATCCCCTAAACCGCCGCTCCTGGAGTCTACCGCCACTATAATAAACTTATTAACCCCTAAACCGCCACTCCCGGACCCCACCGCCACTATAATAAACTTATTAACCCCTAAACCGCCACTCCCGGACCCCGCCGCAACTATAATATATGTATTAACCCCTAAACCGCCGCTCCCGGAGCCCACCGCCATGCTAATAAACTGATTAACCCCTAAACCGCCGCTCCCGGAGCCCACCGCCACCTACATTATACCTATTAACCCCTATCCTGCCCCCCTATACCGTTGCCACCTATAATAAAGTTATTAACCCCTATCCTGCGGATCCCGGACCTCGCCGCAACTAAATAAATAGTTCAACCCCTAAACCGCCGTTCCCGGACCCCGCCGCAACCTATATTAAACTTATTAACCCCTAATCTACCCCCCCTATACCGTCGCCACCTATAATACATTTATTATCCCCTATCCTGCCCCCCCTACACCGCCGCCACTGTAATAAATTTATTAACCCCTATCCTGCCCCCCTACACCGCCGCCACTGTAATAAAATTATTAACCCCTAAACCTAAGTCTAACACTAACCCTAACACCCCCTAACTTAAATATTAATTAAATACATTGAAATAAATTTAACTCTTATTAACTAAATGAATCCTATTTAAAACTAAATACTTACCTTTAAAATAAACCCTAATATAGTTACAATATAAATAATAATTATATTGTAGCTATTTTAGGATTTATTTTTATTTTACAGGCAACTTTCAATTTATTTTAACTAGGTACAATAGCTATTAAATAGTTATTAAATATTTAATAGCTACCTAGTTAAAATAAAGAGAAATTAACCTGTAAAATAAAAAATAACCTAAGTTACAATTACACCTAACACTACACTATACTTTAATAAATTATTCCTATTTAAAACTAAATACTTACCTGTAAAATAAACCCTAAGATAGCTACAATGTAATTAATAATTACATTGTAGCTATTTTAGGATTTATATTTATTTTACAGGTAACTTTGTGTTTATTTTAGCTAGTTAGAATAGTTATTAAATAGTTATTAACTATTTAATAACTACCTAGCTAAAAGAAATACAAAATTACCTGTAAAATAAATCCTAACCTAAGTTACAATTAAACCTAACACTACACTATCATTAAATTAATTAAATAAATTAGCTACAAATAACTACAATTAAATACAATTAAATAAACTAACTAAAGTAGAAAAAATAAAAAAAGCTAAGTTACAAAAAATAAAAAAATAAGTTACAAACATTTAAAAAATATTAGAATAATTTTAAGCTACTTACCTAATCTAAGCCCCCTAATAAAATAACAAAGCCCCCAAAATAAAAAAATGCCCTACCCTATTCTAAATTAAGAAGTTACCAGCTCTTTTACCTTACCCTTAAAGGAACCTTCATTCAGTCGTCGGCCGTTGGGAAAGAAGGATGTTCCGCGTCGGCGGGATGAAGATGGATCCGGAAGAAAGAAGATTGAAGATGCCGCTTGGAAGATGACATCGCCCGGTTGGAAGATCTCTTCAGCGCCACCTGGATGATGACTTCATCGGATGGAAGACTTCTTCAGCGCCCCTTGGATGATGACTTCTGCTGCTCCGGATCTCCTCTTCGGCTCCATCGGTGGTCGGCTGGCTGAAGACGACTCAAGGTAGGATGAACTTCAGGGGGGTAGTGTTAGGTTTATTTAAGGGAGGTTTGGGTTAGATTAGGGGTATGTGGGTGGTGGGTTTTAATGTTGGGGGGGTTGTATTTTTCTTTTACAGGCAAAAGAGCTGTTTTCTTTGGGGCATGCCCCGCAAAAGGCCCTTTTAAGGGCTGATAAGGTAAAAGAGCTGGTAACTTTTTAATTTAGAATAGGGTAGGGCATTTTTTTTTATTTTGGGGGGCTTTGTTATTTTATTAGGGGGCTTAGATTAGGTGTAAGTAGCTTAAAATTGTTGTAATATTTTTTTTAAATGTTTGTAACTTATTTTTTTTATTTTTTGTAACTTAGCTTTTTTTATTTTTTGTACTTTAGTTAGTTTATTTAATTGTATTTAATTGTAGTTATTTGTAGCTAATTTATTTAATTAATTTAATGATAGTATAGTGTTAGGTTTAATTGTAACTTAGGTTATGATTTATTTTACAGGTAATTTTGTATTTCTTTTAGCTAGGTAGTTATTAAATAGTTAATAACTATTTAATAACTATTCTATCTAACTAAAATAAATACAAAGTTACCTGTAAAATAAATATAAATCCTACAATAGCTACAATGTAATTATTAATTACATTGTAGCTATCTTAGGGTTTATTTTACAGGTATTTAGTTTTAAATAGGAATAATTTAGTTAATGATAGTGTAGTGTTAGGTGTAATTGTAACTTAGGTTAGTTTTTATTTTACAGGTTAATTTCTCTTTATTTTAACTAGGTAGCTATTAAATAGTTAATAACTATTTAATAGCTATTGTACCTAGTTAAAATAAATTGAAAGTTGCCTGTAAAATAAAAATAAATCCTAAGATAGCTACAATATAATTATTATTTATATTGTAGCTATATTAGGGTTTATTTTAAAAGGTAAGTATTTAGTTTTAAATAGGACTCATTTAGTTAATAAGAGTTAAATTATTTAGATGTATTTAATTAATATTTAAGTTAGGGGGGTGTTAGGGTTAGGGTTAGACTTAGGTTTAGGGGTTAATAATTTTATTACAGTGGCGGCGGTGTAGGGGGGGCAGGATAGGGGTTAATACATTTATTATAGGTGGTGACGGTGTAGTGGGGGCAGATTAGGGGTTAATAAGTTTAATATAGGTTGCGGCGGGGTCCGGGAGCAGCGGTTTAGGGGTTAAACTATTTATTTATTTGCGGCGGGGTCCGGGATCAGCAGGATAGGGGTTAATAACTTTATTATAGGTGGCGGCGGTATAGGGGGGGCAGGATAGGGGTTACTAGGTATAATGTAGGTGGTGGCGGGGTCCGGGAGCGGCGGTTTAGGGGTTAATACATTTATAATATACAAGCAAAGATTGGCATCTATTCAAGTACCTGCACACCTAAAGGGAGAGCAACCTATGCTGGACATTTAAGTGAGAGGTTTTATGGTTAAGTTTCTGCATTCCTCACCACAGTCTCTAGTATTGTGTTTAGCTCACTTGTTGCAATAACTGTAACTGTATTGCCTAATCCTGCTATATATGGTGTTTTGGCAGTTCTTGTGACGCTTTTTATACTTGTATTTTAATAAATCCTTTTATTCTAAATATCCTGTGAAAGCAACTGTTTACCCAACAGTATAAAGTGGGTGTGCGCATTCACCTGAGCTTGGTTAAAGCTCCATCCCATGTGAGTAATCATTTGTATACACATACTCTGCATTGAATACGGTTACAGAGTTACGCTATGTGGCACATTTTTATTTCTTTTCTATGAGGATGAAACAAGAGAGATCAGAAGTTTGAAGATTCCCAGGAAAGAATCCATATATCCTTATATGAACTTTATACACATTTTTATGTTTTATTTCTTTATCACATTTTTATCACATTTATCTCGCAATTTTTCTTTTTTGTGATACTATGGTATTTTTTATCATTGCGACGGGGTCTAGGAGCGGCAGTTTAGGGGTTACTAACTTTATTTAGTTGCGGGGGGGCTCCGGGGATGCCGGTATAGGGGGTAGAACAGTGTAGTTTAGTGTGGGTGCTTAGTGACAGCTTGTCAATAAAGCTGTAAAAAAGCCGAAGAGCAGCGAGATCGGATGAGTGATAACTATCACAGTCCGCTGCTCATCGCCCCGTACTTGGTGCGCAGCTTTTTGACAGCTTTTTTGATAACTTAGGTGAACGTATTCAGGTACGCGGCGGCGAAGGTAGGCGAGCTTAGGCGGGCGTATTGGACCGGCAAAGGCAGGTAAAGTAGACGGCTTGATAACTACCCCTCCATAACTCTATTCAGAATTATGATAGCACAAAGAGATTTAGCAATACAAGTAGGTGCACAAGCATGATCACCTATGTTGTGTATCATTTAAAATGCAAGTGTAATTTAATTTATGTTGGGAGAAGTAAAAGGAAAATTAAGTACCGTTTTAGGGAACACTTGAACAATATTGATAAAGGATTGGAGACGCATAGTGTCTCCCAACATTTCAAGTTAGTTCATAACAAAGACCCCCAAGACTTGCAAATTAAAATTATAGAATGGATCCCCCCTAATATTTGGGACACTAACAGATTACTTAAGTTGCGACAAGGCGAGACATATTGGATCAAAAAACTGGATTGTGTCCAACTGAAAGGGTTGAATGTGGATTTAGACATTCAGTCTTTTTTAGTATGACTCACGTTGCCTGTGTTCTAGTATTATAATATAAACTTTTTTATTTAAAGTGAATGTCAATTTTGATGCTAAAGTGCCCGGTTTTTAAAAATTCGATTAAAAACAGGGGCACTTTAATTCATCAAAAATTACATTTCACTCCTGTTGAGAAAAAAATCTTACCTTTTAAACTTCACAGCAGCTCCAGCTTCCTCCACCCATTGCAAAGCCTCTTCCTGGGTCTAAAATGAGGAATCCGGCTTCCTCCAATCACGGCGTTGAATCAGACACTGATTGGAGGATGATCTATCCATCATTTCTGACGTCAGAAATGGCTTTGAACGACCGGAGGAAGCTGGAGCTGCTGATAAGATTAAAAGGTAAGGTTTTTTTTTCACAACAGGAGTGAAATGTAAATTTTGATGAATTAAAGTGCCCCTGTTTATAATCAAATTTTTTAAAACAGGGCACTTTGGCATCAAAATTGACATTCACTTTAAGTAAAAATCTTGTTCTAGATCCTATCTATTTAGTATTAACATCTCACTCCTTAGGAATTGCTATTAGTTTTTTATATCAGTATTTATTAGTTAATTGTTATTTTCACCTATATAATCACTAGTCATATATACACTCTATTATAATAAGGTAAACATATATATTAGGGGGTACTAGCCTAATAAAATGATGCAGTACTTTTATGGCCCCTTTAAATTTATTTAGGTGATCTCTATTAGTATTTTAAAACCATGTATTTTAATAAATGTTTTTTTTATAAATTTATATGTTTTAAATATTGCTGAACATGGTATAATATATGATTATTGTAAACAGTTCATTGATGTATTTTAAATATTTTAAACCTGTTATGTATTGTATTTAAATGCACTGCACATTTATACTACTCCATTGATTTGGCCCCTAAGACGTTAATAGGAGGTGCATGGATACTCCTGCCTTTAAAAGACAGGAAGGAAGTACTAAAAATCACTCTTGAAAAAGTTCCTTGGTTGGAAAGAAACATACGTCAAGTGAAGCAGGTCCCTATGAGGCTACGGTTTTTGTGCTTGTATTGTCTATTGAGTACAATGTGAGCTAAGGGCATTTTTTAAGGTCTTGTACTGAATCTATTTACACCTTGGTAACCACAGACTATTTATACATTGCAGTCCACAGAGGAGTGGATAGCGTGTCAAGTAGGATTCACCAACAATTTGTGTTTATACACACCTCCAACATAAAGCCATTTGAAAGACAGGATTACGTTTGAGGACTCATGATTGGCCGGTTGGACTCACACCCCTCCTGCGATTGGCTTAGACGCTGACTTGGGCGAAACACATCCCTTGGAGGATGCCAGAGCGGGTTTGCAGTTGAATCAACTGTTATAACAAATGTTGTTTTATTTCTTTTAAATTGTGAGTGCTATTCTGTAGTAGGGCACTGTATTGTTTTTTAAAAGGTATCTAATAATCTGCACTTAGATGGGGTTGTGCGCTCCTGTTACTTTTTTGTTTTTACAGCTTATCTCAAAGAGTTCGTTATGAGTCTTTATTAAAGAAACAGCCTAAATTATTCAAACACCAACTATTACCGGAACTTACATACAGTACATCTGTATATATGGACTCTCATTTGTTTGTGTAAAGTATTCCCCGTATACTTAGGGGTATATATACGCAGATTTTATGTATATTTATTAACATTTTTTGACACTTATGTTAAGTGTTGTTTTGTGTAAATAAGTACAGTCGGTTTCACAATATAAGAAGAATACCGTTATAGGTTTTTTACACTAACTTTGCAGCGCCTTGCATACATTTGTCCTGGTCTTACTAATTTAGCAGTGTGGTGGGCTGACTCAGTGCACAGTCTCATCCACCTTGTTGTGAAAATAACGATTAAGGAGCAGGTATCTCACTCAGCCTACATTTAAGATATATCTTGCCATCCCTAACTGTTCAATTGCCGTTCCCAAGAAAATAAAAAAATATAAAAAAAGAAAAGAAAAACCACAGGTGACAGTTGCCACAATAGACTCATATTTCAGGATATTGGTGTGAACAGAAGAGGATTTTAATTCCAGCATCTTTGCAGCTTATATTTAACCCCTAGAGTAACACACTCTCTGATGGTTTCTGTAAATCTGTTTGCTCTCATTTGGTGGAGACTCCTGTCTTATATATTAGAAAGTCACACTATCTACCAGGTCTCCTCACCTAGATTATACACACACCCCTAAAGCAGGGTGCTAACCATCACTTTCTTCTCCACATACAAACTACACAGGAACTGGTAATGCCCAATAAGAAATCCAATAAACCTGATAAAAGTGCCTCATCAGGAAAGCCGAGCCAATATATGAGATCTATGGAATCAAGTGACACCTCTACAAAAGCTGCTGCAAGCAATATGATGCAATCAACCACGGCACAGTCTCACAGTATAGAAATCCCTCCATCTATCCATGTTACCAAGGAGAATCTGCAATATCTATGCTCTAAAGAGGATATTAAATCAATTGTACAAGACTCGGTTAAACAATAGTACAGCGATCTTCATAGAGACATATCTAACCTGAACACCAGGGTTAATCAAGTCGAGGAAGAAAAAGATAAGACTAGGGAGTCTACTGAGCACCTTACTACAAAAATATCCACACAAGACGACATGATCCATCAATTAAACGAAAAGCTTGAAGACCTGGATAATAGGAGTCGCCAAAACAACCTCAGGGTAAGAGTTGTTCCTGAATCAGTTTCTCCTACAGCCTTGATCAGCTATTTATAAGACCTTTTTAGGACACTGAAGGGAACGCCAAGCTCCCCCTGACATCCAAATCGAAAACATGCCAAACCGCCAATCAAAGCTCCACCAAGAGATGTTGTTCTGAAGCTCCTAAGCTTTAAAGATAAAGATGAAATACTACGATGTGCACGAGCCAAACATCCAATTCACTACGCAGGAATACCTATACAAATCTTCAGCGACCTCAGTCCAACTACTTTACAGAAGAGAATGTCTCTGTTCCACATCACTTCAGCACATGCCAAAAGGATCCCATACCACTTGGGCTTCCCAGTATGCATCATAGCTTCAAAGGACAACAAATCAGCAACATACCGTACAGAGTCAGACCTCAAGAACTTTTGCGCTCAACTTGATATCGAAGTCCAACAACCTGGCCTAGATGAGGCTCCACCGCAGCATCTAAAAGCTAATACACCAACGGACAGCACACCACCTGTACTTTAAGATGATGCTTAATCTTAATTGTACTTTCAGGTGACTGTTGAAATCAGACCAGGGATCAGGTATGATCCACTTAACTGCCTGTTATTAACTGTTATTTGACGTTACTTTGTTTAAAATAGGAATTAGTGTTGCAAGCGATTGATATGTCTATCTGAAGATTGACATGAGATTAATATTTGTTCCTTTTATTTACCTGATGCAATGCTTAATTGTATTAAGTACTTAAGCTAGTATGGCAGGACGACTAGGTGAATTATGATGTTTTACTACTTCGTAAGAGTGTTATTAAATGTAAACTGTTATATTAATAGCTTGAAGTTTTATGCACTGTATACCATTTGGAACTTTACAAAAGTTGAACATCCCACACAACTGACCTGATTCACCTCCATCACACACTTAGTCAGCTGCACTATCTCAATACCTAATTATTAGCCAACCATTCTTATCGCTCATGTACACTTATTTCCTGGATAATAACAAAACTACTCTGAGTCTTTATCCATACTTAGCAGTCCCCATCCGAATTGCCAAGGAAAAAAAAATAATATATATATATATATATATATATATATATATATATAATCTTCACATACCCCACAGGCCTGGGAAAAGGCATTTCATGTTAGTTGAGTTAGAGGAGTGGAGCAATCCGCTCTCTTGACGCAAAACGTTTATCTTGGAAATCATTTTCTAATCACCCTTGTAAACCACAGGGACACTCTCCCCACTGTTCTTTTTCTAGTTGTACAACAACAAGGTTCCTTTCCCTAATTTCTTTTAAATACTCTTCTTAATTAGCCTTACAGAAAGCGTCAAATCTATACTCTACCACTTACTCCTGTATCCCTTCTGAGTTTTGGATTATTTTACTCTCAGTCTGTATTAACTTCTCATTTCTTCCCTTCCCTTCTTTCTTACCCCCCTACTCCCCCCTTTCTTTTTTTCTCTTTTCTCCTCAAAATGCCCACACCTAAACTGAGATCCATAGAACATTCAATCACCTTCACAACTATCAATGCCAAGGGGCTGAATAGCCCTGGTCTATCGCTATGCGAGAAATGTCTAAATTGAGCAGCAAAATCATCTTCATCCGGAAAAAACACTTTCAGAGGGGCAAAGATCCCAGATGGTCACATAGTAGTTATCCCATGGGATACTTTAAATCAGGGCCTAAGAAAAAAAAATGGGGTGGGTATTGTAGTCCACAGCTCTGTCTCTCTACAGGTTTCCCAAGTGGTTAAAGACCCAGCTGGACCCAACTATCATAAGGTATCTCCCAGACCTACTGTAAATACTGACTTATCCCACCCCATTGGTAAGGTCTGGGACCCTCGGCCCCCTAATGCACAGTTATCCCTCCCCACCATGGCCCATACGGAGGACCAATATCCCCTTCCCACAACATCACTCTCACACCCAGATTGGTTTTGGCTTCCTTCAGCTCCCTGCATGCCTTTCTGCCACCCCGACTGCCCCACATACTTAAACGGACAAAGGTCTCTTTCTCCTATATTGTACGATCTTAACACTGCACAGTTGTTTCTTCGCTCTGAAATTGTTGTATTATGGATAACATTGCCTTGTTTGCACCCTATTGATTTCTGTTTCTTTTCTAGCTACTACCAAATATCCTCGGGGGCCTCTGGCCACACCCTCTGCAGACCATCCCTTTGCGAAGGATGACCATCCCTACTATCTAACAGCATCTCACAGTGAGTTTTACTACATGTCTGGCCTGTCCCAGCGGTCTTTCTGTACTCTCAGGTGTTCACCACATATCATTTACCCTGAGTATATGAAATGTATGGACAAATTGGATCCTTGCTTCTACAGGACGAATTGATTATCATGTTATTATTTACTTTAATCACATCTGTTATTGTGATGGATTTTGTGAAACCAACAAAGAGGCCCATTTATCAAGCTCCATATGGAGCTTGTGGGCCAGTGTTTCTTGCGAGTCTTCAGACTCGCCAGAAACAGTAGTTATGAAGCAGCAGTCTAAAGACCGCAGCTCCATAATCCTGTTCGCCTCCTCTGAGCAGGCGGACAGGAATCACCACAATTCAACCCGATCGAGTACGATCGGGTTGATTAACACCTCCCTGCTGGCAGCCCATTGGCCGCGAGTCTGCAGGGGGCGGCGTTGCACCAGCAGTTCTTGTGAGCTGCTGGTGCAATGCTGAATACGGAGAGCATATTGCTCTCCGCATTCAGCGAGGTCTTGCAGACCTGATCCGCACTGTCGGATCAGGTCCGCAAGACCGTTGTTAAATAGGCCTCCAAGTCTCATGTTATTATACTTTCCCTTGTTAATTGTCGTGTATGTAACGGATCCTTTGTCTGTGCTACAAATAAAGTTATTAAAAAAAAAGTCCCAGCTGGAAGGTATATCTTGTTAACGGGACTGTTATGAACCCACTACTCTACTCAACCTCTACTCTCCTAACACAGACCAACATGCATTTTCAGAAGAATGTTGTGTGCTTTTAGATCATTTGAAAGGGATTCTGTTCCTGGGCGGGGACTTCAATGTCCCGCTAAATCCATTGCTAGACACATCTAACAACACTTCCAGTGTCTCCAAACACAAAATAAAAATGATCAAGTCCTCTTTGACAAACATCAATCTACATGACATATGGCACACTCTACACCTGTTAGGATACTGAAAGGTTTACCCAAGTATACATATATGAATAACCTTCTCCACTCAGTCTCACACCAAACCTTGGATACAATCAGATTTAATATCCTATTTGTGATCATAGAACTGAGGGTGACCCAGAGATGGTCAAGGAAGGAAATTCAAGAAAAGGAGTAAATGTGACAGAAGTATAAGGTAGTAACTAGATATGTGCATGATCGAAAAATTTGTTTTGGTTCGGTTCGGATTGATTCGGATTTTTTCGAATTTCGGTTTGGATCGATTCGAATTTGGCAAAATTTGAATGAATTAGTTTCGGATTTATTCGGATTAGAATAAATTCAGCTGAATTCGGTTCGATTCGGTTTGGTTCGGTTTCGAAATTCGGAATTTCGGTATGTGTTAGGTGGGATATGCTGTGTATTAGACTAGTATTATGTACTGTATACCCATAGCAGAGTGATATAACCTAAAACCTAATATACTGTACAATACTAGTGTAATACACGGCCATCCGAATCTACCGAATAAAGTCAGTAGTTAAGAGCTTTATGGGCTAACACCGGAATATAAAGCTCTTAACTACAGTGCTACAAAGTACACTAACACCCATAAACTACCTATGAACCACTAAACCGAGGCCCCCCCACATCGCAAACACTATCATAAAATTATTTAACCCCTAATCTGCCAACTGGACACCGCCGCCACCTACATTATAGCTATGAACCCCTAATCTGCTGTCCCTAACATCGCCGACACCTACATTATAGTTATTAACCCCTAATCTGCCCCCCCCCACTAAATGTATTAACTCCTAAACCGCCGCGCTCCCGCCTCGCAAACACTATAATAAATTTTATTAACCCCTAATCTGCCCCCCCCAACGTCGCTGCAACCTAACTAAAAGTATTAACCCATAATCTGCCGACCGGACCTCGCCGCCACTATAATAAATGTATTAACCCCTAAACTGCCACACTCCCGCCTTGCAAACACTATAATAAATTTTATTAACCCCTAATCTGCCCCCCCAATGTCACCGCAACCTAACTACAAGTATTAACCCCTAATCTGCTGATCGGACATCGCCGCCATGATAATAAATGTATTAACCCCTAAACCGCCGCACTCCCGCCACTATAATACATTTTGTTAACCCTTAATCTACCCTCCCTAACATCGCCGCCACCTACCTACAATAATTAACCCCTAATCTCCCGCCCCCAACGTCGCCGCTACTATAATAAAGTTATTAACCCCTAAACCTAAGTCTAACCCTAACCCTAACACCCCCCTAACATAAATATAATTTAAATAAATGAAATAAATTTACTATAATTAAATAAATTAATCCTATTTAAAACTAAATACTTACCTAGAAAATAAACCCTAATATAGCTACAATATAACTAATAGTTACATTGTAGCTATTTTAGGATTTATATTTATTTTACAGGCAACTTTGTATTTATTTTAACTAGGTACAATAGTTATTAAATAGTTATTAACTATTTAATAACTACCTAGCTAAAATAAATACAAATTTACCTGTAAAATAAATCCTAACCTAAGTTACAAATACACCTAACACTACACTATCATTAAATTAATTAAATAAATTAATCCTATTTAAAACTAAATACTTACATGTAAAATATACCCTAATATAGCTACAATATAACTAATAGTTACATTGTAGTTATTTTAGGATTTATATTTATTTTACAGGCAACTTTGTATTTATTTTAACTAGGTACAATAGCTATTAAATAGATATTTACTGTTTAATAGCTACCTAGTTAAAATAATTACAAAATTACCTGTAAAATAAATCCTAACCTAAGTTACAATTAAACCTAACACTACACTATCATTAAATAAATTAAATAAATTAATTACAAGTACCTACAATTACCTACAATTAAATAAACTAAACTAAATTACAAAAACAAACAAACACTAAATTACAAAAAATAAAAAAAATTACAAGAATTTTAAGCTAATTACACCTACTCTAAGCCCCCTAATAAAATAACAAAGCCCCCCAAAATAAAAAAATTCCCTACCCTAATCTAAATTACAAAAGTTAACAGCTCTATTACCTTACCAGCCCTTAAAAGGGCTTTTTGCGGGGCATGCCCCAAAGTAATCAGCTCTTTTGCCTGTAAAAAAAAACACAATACCACCCCCAACATTACAACCCACCACCCACATACCCCTACCCTAACCCAAAACCCCCTTAAATAAACCTAACACTACCCCCCTGAAGATCTCCCTACCTTGAGTCGTGTTCACCCAGCCGGGCCGAAGTCTTCATCCGATGGAGCAGAAGAGGACATCCAGACCGGCAGAAGTCTTCATCCAAGCGGGGCAAGAAGAGGTCTTCCATCCATCAGAAGTCTTCATCCAGGCGGCATCTTCTATCTTCATGCATCCTGAGCGGAGCGGAAGCAACCTGAAGACATCCGACGTGGAGCATCCTCTTCTTTCTTGATCCGACGACTAAATGACGGTACCTTTAAGTGACGTCATACAAGATGGTGTCCCTTGAATTCCGATTGGCTGATAGGATTCTATCAGCCAATCGGATTTAAGGTAGGAAAAATCAGATTGACCTCGCATTCTATTGGCTGTTCTGATCAGATTAGGGGTTAATAAAATTTATTATATTATAGTGGCGGCGATGTCCGGTTGGGGGGGGGGGCAGATTAGGGGTTAATAAAATGTATTATAGTGTTTGCGAGGCGGGAGTGCGGCGGTTTAGGGGTTAATACATTTATTATAGTGGCGGCGATGTCCGGTCGGCAGATTAGGGGTTAATACTTGTAGTTAGGTTGCGGCGACGTTAGGGGGGGGGCAGATTAGGGGTTAATAAATATAATATAGGTGTCGGCGATGTTAGGGACAGTAGATTAGGGGTTCATAGCTATAATGTAGGTGGCGGCGGTGTCCGGTCGGCAGATTAGGGGTTAATGCTTGTAGTTAGGTTGCGGCGACGTTGAGGGGGCAGATTAGGGGTTAATAAAATTTATTATAGTGTTTGCGAGGTGGGAGTGCAGCGATTTAGGGGTTAATACATTTATTATAGTGGCGGCGAGGTCCGGTCGGCAGATTAGGGGTTAATACTTGTAGTTAGGTTGCGGCGACGTTGGGGGGGCAGATTAGGGGTTAATAAATATTATGTAGGTGTCGGCGATGTTGGGGGCAGCAGATTAGGGGTTCATAGGGATAATGTAGGTGGCGGCGGTGTCCGGAGCGGCAGATTAGGGGTTAATAGTATAATGCAGGTGTCAGCGATAGCGGGGGCGGCAGATTAGGGGTTAATAAGTGTTAGATTAGGGGTGTTTAGACTCGGGGTTCATGTTAGGGTGTTAGGTGTAGACTTAGTGTTTCCCCATAGGAAACAATGGGGCTGCGTTAAGAGCTGAACGCTGCTTTTTTGCAGGTGTTAGGTTTTTTTTCAGCCAAAACTGCCCCATTGTTTCCTATGGGGGAATGCCGAATTTACCGAGCTAATTCGGATTTATTCGGTAGATTCGGCAGCTAATTCGTATTCATTCGGTAGATTCGGAAGTATTTTAATTCGGAAATTCGAATCGATCCGAATCTCCGAATTTACAGAATTTTTCGAATTTCCGAAACAATCCGAAATGAATCGCACATGTCTAGTAGTAACAGAAATACTATGTGTCTATGTATTCAATAGATCAGTATTCATATACATATGTATGCGGTTCTGTCCACTTAGTTTGCCTTAATGCGTTCCCCAAGAACCTTCAAAAGAGTTGATATATATATATAGTATCAATCATCAAGTGGTATAGGCAGAGCTGAGAATTGCAGCAGAAGCGTGTACAAGAATTAAGGCACTTATTAGCATTATATCCAGCTGAGGAATTGTTAGCATATCGTCATAAGCAAAGCTAGCACACAGAGCCCTTGCTTCGTGCAAGTTGTAATGACATTTAACACAGTAAAGTGCGAGCAAAGTTCAAGTAAGTATATACTCTACAACCTTATGCCAGTATTGAATATAGAAGAAACTTTACGATACCAGTTCATGCAAAGTTAGTGCGGTTTCCGAGATGCGTAGCTTGTTAGTATACTACTGATGACGTCACACACTCCGGCGTGTCTGTGAGAGGATTCCGATTCAGTTACCACAGCTGCTTGTTGCAAAGGAGACAATACGTTAAAAGGCAGGTAAACGTTGTATAACAAAGAGACAATAAGAACTTATCAGGAACTTGTAGGAAGCCACTGTAAAGGATAAATACAAAGTTATAATAGGGCTCAATAGTTGTACGACATGTATCCATGAATCCAAATTACCAAGCAATGATTGAGAGGGGAAATGACGATAAATAGTGTCTGATTGTCATGTGATCAGGGGTTTGATCAGGAGTTTTAAAGGGGAAGCAGATATAATTAGCAGACAACATAACTTTATCTGGCTACCATTGTGTTATACAGTATATAATATCTAGCAGTTTTTTATAGATACCTTTACTATTATTACTTATTACCCATTGTAAAGTTTTGTTGTTATATCTCGATCAGCTGGAGTTGTATTATTATTTTTATAGCCTGAGTACACTACACTAGGTTCAACAAGGGCGCCTCCTACTTTTTTATAGTTTTCAGTTATAATTAGAGTACAGATAAGTAAATACACCTAGAATCCTGACAACACCCCGCGACTAAGGATTACACATGTTACTCAAGCGCACATAAAAAATACTCGCGGTTAGATTATTGGTTCACAGATTCACACGGTCTCACTTTGGTCCCCAAATGTGAGATAGGCCCTATAACTTGGACAGATCATGCACCAGTCTCATGTAGTGTTCTCTGGCCAGAGACACCAGTGGTCGACTATGTTTGGAGATCCACTCATATCGGCCGAGATGAGTAAGAGTATAAACGATTTTTTTTTACCATCAGCACCCATACTATAACTTCACATACCAACAACTGGGAGGCACACAAATGTGTTATCCGAGAGGAATTAATAAAACATAGAGCCAAAAAATTAAAAGGCCAAAGTCTTCAATATGAACAAATCCACTGTACTATCCATCAAATAGAAAAGAAACACAAGGAGAGCCCTTCAGACCCACAGATATTTGATTCTTTGACAAAGGCCTGCAATGACTTTAAGAAAATGCTAACAGAGGACCAACAGCTAAAAGCTATACATTTAAGACAACACTATTATGACCAGGGTAACAATCCGGGTAGACTTTTAGCAGACACAATCAAACGTAAAAAATTCAAATCATACATTAACTACCTCAAACAACCTGACAACACTGAAATTAAAGAAAGTAAAGGAATAACAAATTCCTTTCAAAAATATTATACATCTTTATATAACTTACACAACACCTCACTATCTCCCCCTAATTCTGCTGACCATAATAAAGATAACACACCAATCCAGACTTATCTTAAAAATCTCCCATTGCGCAAACTAAGTAAAGAGGATTCTGAGTATCTAGACTTACCACTTAGAGAGGAAGAGGTGGCTCAGGCAATAAAAGACATCACCACCGGCAAAAGCCCTGCCCCTGATGGTTATACCATAAAATACTATAAGTTTTACAAATCTTTACTATTCCCTTATCTTCTTGCACTATTTAATGAACTGACTGAGACTAAATCACTACCTCCGGGCATGCTAGAAGCCCATATAACGGGCTTACCCAAACTGGGGAAGCTCCCAGTCTGCCCCCAAAATTTCAGACTAATATCCCTTCTGAACACTGATGTGAAAATTTTAGCCAAAGCACTGGTGAACCGTCTTAATAACTTTCTCCCTGGACTCATCTCCACTGATCAGGTGGGCTTTGTACCGGGAAGGGAGACCAGGGACAACACTTTACGTTTAATGCAACTTATCTCTTATGCAAAATCTAAATCTGTTCCACTTTCACTTTTCTCAACTGATGTCGAAAAGGCTTTTAATAGAGTGAACTGGCTATTTTTTAGAGAGGCAATGAAGTGTATGGACTTTGGCTCTCCCTTCCTAGATATGGTATTCTCTCTTTACTCCCATCCTAATGCTAGGGTTTGAGTAAATGGGGTTTTATCAGATTCTTTCACAATCTCTAACGGCACTCGCCAGGGCTGTCCACTCTCCCCACTATTATTTGTCCTCTCAACTGAGGTCTTGGCCCAAAACATTAAACTTAATAACAAAATAACTGGAATCTGTATAGAGGGTATAGAGCACAAACAGGCAATGTATTTTATTTATCCTTACTAACATCTCAGAGACAATCCCAGAACTCCTGCGAGAACATACGGTAGAGTTTCAAACTTTCATCTTAATTTATCTAAATCCGAATTACTTAATGTTTCCTTACCCCAGCGTGAGATTGACCTCCTCAAAGATACATACCAACTTAAAATAACAGACGATAATCTTAAATATCTAGGAATTTGTTGACTCCTAAACTGCAAGATATTTACAAATACAATTATCTATCCCTGAAGGATGAAATCTCATAAGACCTTGCATCGTGGAAAAAGAATCCAGTCTCATGGTTGCGGAGGGTTAACATAATAAAAATGAATATCCTCCCATGCCTATTATACCTTTTTCAGATGCTCCCCATCTCGCTCCCCCCTGAACATATCCCACAATTACAAAATATAATAGAGAAATTCATATGGCAAGGGAAAAGAAATACGTACGTAGGCATACTATGTGCCTTCTTAGACATAGAGGCAGACTGGGAGTCCCAGATCTGCAACTATACAGGGGAGCTGTGCTGATGCAGAGAGTGGTTGAGTGGAGCCAAAACTCAGATCAGAAAATATAGGTCCAATTGGATAACCACATATTTGAAAAGGGAAACATGGGAACACTGGCTTGGATCCCTTGTAAAAACCATCCACATAGCCAAGTTCCCATTGGTGGCAGAGGCACTACGCGAGTGGGATAGAGTGGTGGCTACAAGTACTCATATAGTCACACCATATTCACCAATGATGCCTATCAGAGAGAACCCTGACCTGCCCTACCTGACCGATGGCCTTACCCAGAGAACTAAATATAAAATTAGAGTGGGTGTTTTACATTTTGCACTAGATCAAGGCCAGATAGTCCCTATATCTAAACTCCAAGAATGAGACAAGAAAACATTTTCATCATGGCCTACACATCACCAACTAACCCACTACATTACAACACACAAACACAAATCTCAAATGAATAGGGATCTTACACCGTTTGAGCTCCTATGTGTCGGTGTTAAGACTCCAGCTCATCTAATTTCAAAATTATACAAACTTCTACTGCTACCCAGTGAGTCAGAGCTGCCTTCCTACATGTGGGCATGGAATAGAGAATTGGGGGAGGACATGCATTACAAACAATGGTTACAATCATTGAGGCTGGCTAGTGCTGCCTCCGCCTCGGCGGTTATGCAAGAGGTTCATTTTAAGTTTCTTAGTAGATGGTACCTCACCCCAGTGTGTCTAAATAAAACCAATCTGATGATTAGTAAGAGGTGCAGGAGAGGATGTTCTCAAACTGGCTCGATGTTACACATCTGGTGGTCATGCCCTCTTCTGGTCTCATTCTGGAGTGACATCTTTAAGGATATTTAAAAAACTACGGGGATAAACATTTGCCCCAATCCACAGCTTATTCTGTTTCTGGCAATTGCCAAAATTCAGCATAAGCCGACACTCACATTACTCCTGATTATGCTCAATAGCGCTAAAAAACTTATCCCTAGGCTGTGAAAATCTAACACAATCCCCACACTGAAAGACTGGCACACCAAGGTCTTGGAAAAATTGCTGATGGAGAGATACTATTTTTTGAGGTCAGGGCAATTGGACACATTTCAAGAAGTAATGGAGACATGGAATGGTTACCTGTCCCGCAGCAATTAACACACTAAAGAAACTATATACACGGAGATTCTTGTACTAGACATGCAACTTATACCATCCCCCTCCCAGCACCTCCCCATCTCTCCTTCTCTACCTCCCCCTCCCCCCCCCTTTTTTTGTCTCCTCTTCCCCCTCTTTTCTAGTTCTCTTTTTACTCTCTTTCTCCTTCTGGAACCAGTATTGTATACTAAATTAATGAGGTATTAAAGTCTATCTTTTTATTGTGGTTCTTATGTTATTTAAATATTTGTGAATAACAGAAACAAAAGCACAATAGTTAAATAAGTTATTGAAAATCGACAAGCTATATCATCACCCAAAGGACTCTTATTGGATATAACACACTTCTGGTGAAGTTTCGCATCAGAATAAAACTGAAGACCAGTGTAACAGACTTATCCTGAGCCCTTATGGCCCACATTAAACAGAAAAGCTGATGTGGACTTGAATGTTCATAAACAACCAGGAGCGGACTAAACTCTAAGACTGTTTTCAATACTCGACCCATATAAATACAGTAGGTTTATCCTTGTTTTACATAATCAATATCTTGTTTATGTATGTAACTGAGTCCATTATGCTCCCTGTACAGTATATTTACTAAATAAAGCTTGTTTAAAAAAAAAAAAAAGTACATTACCATCATGTTGCAGGAGGACATAAAGGTGATTCACTTCACAGTATGAGAGGAGCCGCAACCATGACAAGCCGAACCTGAACCGGAAGCCCAAGAAAGTTGTGTGGGCTAGTTCACCTGACCTCCCGGAGTGCCGTAGCCTGAAGCGGTGGATCAGACCGCAAATGTATGCACAAAAAGAAAAGAAATAGGCAGGCACTACTCCAATCCGGATTATTTTAAAACCAAAAACATAGCTTTATTAACATACCATTAAAAGCAGCACATGCAGACAGGCAGTGTAGGAGACTAAAAGTCTAACATGTTTCGTGCCTCCAGGTGCGCTTACTCATAGACTGACGTCTATGTCTTAACTCTAACCCTTTATAGACCAGAGAGGTAACAAAAATTAACCTCTTCATGTCTAAACAGGGTAAAAAAAGATTAAAAACAATTACCTAGTGTGACACTGAATAATCATTGCTATTAGTTTACATAAGTGTAAGTATACACATAGACCTAGATTTCCTAATGTGAATCATATTACATATATGTATACACGCAAGACAGCAAAATAAAAATAAGAGATTTGAATGAGTCATAATGTAAGAAAGAGTATGTAGGTAATTAATTAGTGCAAAAAATATATATAATACATCACATTACAACTTACTCTTTTAGCTCAAAACAAATGGAATATACACTCTTAGTTATGAGAGAAGAGACTGGACATTATTATATTGTAAAATTTGAGAGCATAACACAATAATTACAGAAAGCCTAACAAATGAATACATTTTCTATATCATGAAGAGACTAAAACTGAGTAGTGTGACTACTTCAAAAAAATATTTGATACATTAAAATATATATGATGTCTGTTACAATATTTACTGAAATCTAACAGTAAAATATACTAAGTATCTATGAAAAAATTTATGTCACACTCTCGGTTCATTCCATATGGTAAACGTGTGCACAATTTCAAAATCCAGTAAAGTTCTTTTTTCTCCAAGATTTTATCCCTATTTCCACCCCTAGGTGGCACTTTGGCAATATCTATAATTTGTAATGAAAAACTGGCTTTATGGGGCGGAGCTAGCCTAGCGGTCATACTTTCACTCAGCTCCTATAATCTATATACTTAAAGTATTCTATTTGACTGCTCTGCATACTAGATAGCCAACTATTAACACGTCGGAGTAATTGGGGAGCCCACTGAGTCAGACGGCCTTTATTGAAACCCCAGGAGAGACTATAAACCCTGATAGTTGTGGGAGACACCGGCCAGAAGTAACTCTGTAGCGGCCATCTTGTGGCCTACATATTACATACGCACTATGGAGATGGCGGCAGTTATAAGTGCCTTGGAAGCCTTATCAATTAACATGGACAGGCACTTGTGGGAATTCAAGCGAGAATTCGCAACCTTGCACCATCAAACTCCAGTGGCTCTTAGACCACGGAGGAATACTTCTGCCTAGAGATCCGGTCCGACACCCAGGAGACGCCGACTGAAGCCCACCACTTCCCGATAACAGGGACTTCCGCAGAGCTTGAGATGTACACAGGAGTTATAGTAGTCTCAGACGGGAGTTCCTCAGATTTGGTCGCATTCAGGCAACAGCTTAATAACGGGTCAGCACCCAGGAAACTAGCAAGCATACGCTCACAAGACAACATACGCAGCGATACTGGGAAATCACAGTCTATAGCTGAACCTCCCTCAGCTACTCACATAGAATCATGGTATATTTCCCGGTATATTTCCCAAGCAACGCTCTTCAGGTCAGAACTATACTCTATTATTAAAATTGTCTCTGCCGACCTATCTGTTGACCTGGTGCTGTTCACAAAAATGAACGCACTGCTAGGCTGCAGATCCGACCAGAACTTTACCATCATGCGCCCCACACACGGATACCAGGCATTAACAGAATTTCTAATCCCACTTTGGCTCAAACGTGAACTGGGGTGCGTACTTGCGTTTCCTTCAGAAACTCAGAAGCCAAAACTACGACCTGCATCCCAGCTCCTCGATAGTAAAGGTATACGGAGAGGTGTGGGCTGAAGTGGGGAGATTGATTATGATGCTGACTTTCGCAAAGTTCATATCGATGTTTGAAAAAGTTCATACAGTTTCTCTTTGACTTTGTTTTTTCCCCTCATACCACCCAGATTATCACATGGACTCACAGTAACTTTGTTAGATGACCCCCATCTTCCGTGAACTCTACTCCCTCATTATCAGACTTTACTCAATTTTGCTCACGGGTTGTTTTACCTAGCTTGAGGAATGAAGGACTATGTGTTATATATTATTTATAAGGCTCTTGCTAATTCCATCTACCATGTAGCCTAGGCTTAGCAGAATAAATGGGCTTATGAGACAAATGTTTAGATAAAAGCAATCTACTACACTATTTAAATATAGACTAGGGAAAAAACTGACCATATATTTTGCTATTAATTTGTTTTTCCTTTATTATGCTCAGAGATCACTACGGTTACCCCACTGCCCACTTACCAGAGAAGAGAGTACTTTTAAATTTCCTAACTATATATTCCTGAAGTCCCTATTTGTCTGCACTATATAGCTACTACAAGGACTTAGCTGAGTATGTGATTGTATCAAAAGACACACAAAATTTGCCTATACTATAATAAGTTGCACTCAATGTACCAGGAGGAGCTAGATCATTATCTTTATGAGTTTACTAAGTATCTATACCTAATTTAATACTCTCCCTTTTACTCTATCTCACTTAATACACGGGCACAGTCTATACCCAACAGCCCTGTTATCCCCCTGGTGTAGCCTTTTACCTAGCTTAGCAAGCTGCTAGTTCATATCACATTTTTATCTTTTTCTTTTAATTTACTAAACATGCTCACATAATCCCTACAAAGGTAATATAGAAGCCCCTAGCCCCTGACCCATTATAACAGATTACCCACCATATTCCTACTTCTTAAATGTGTTTTATTAACTTGTCATCTCCCTCTATACCTCTTGAACCTTAGTTAACACACATTTCTCTCAGGAGCCCAACTTCCTCCCCCCCCACTCCTCCACTCCTCTTTTTCTCTCTCATCTTTTCTTTGCTCTTCTATCTTCCTTTTCCTAAAGCAGCTTTAGTCTGCTGATTTTCCCCATCTTCCTATCTATTTACACACTAGGTCCAAGAGTGACCATTCTCAATGCCAACTTCCTCTCTTAATGACCATAAGCGCCATCAGGTTCAAAAGTAACCTCCTTTATCATTTGAGGAGCTCATTATAGCAAATAACATAAAAATGAGGTTTGAAATGACCTTCCACATAGATTTAACGCATTACTTTTGCCTTATTCAGTTTACATCTGTTTGTTATATTACATATCATCTGTATTTTGTGGTATTTCATATATGCTGTTTTATTGATATAACCTCAATAAAAAATATATATAAAAAAAAAACTGGCTTTATTTGTTAAATGTATATTATTAAAATGGTCTGCCACTGTGGAATCTTTACTGTAATTTTTTACATCCCTGACGTGTTCATTATAACGTGTCCTTAGAGTGCAGGTAGTTTTACCTACATACTGTAGGAAACAAAGGTTACAAGTAAGTAAATATATGACAAATTTAGCGTCACAATTGGCATAAAAATCAATGGGGTAAATCTTCTTATTTACTTGACACAAGAAATGATCCTCCTGGAGGATATTGGGACACGCCAGACAACTTCTTGTTCCACATTTGAAACTGCCTTTT
Organism: Bombina bombina; assembly: GCF_027579735.1. Classification (NCBI taxonomy): domain Eukaryota; kingdom Metazoa; phylum Chordata; class Amphibia; order Anura; family Bombinatoridae; genus Bombina; species Bombina bombina. The sequence continues at coordinate 984,026,105 of NC_069501.1, forward strand.
TTATTTATCCATGTGACTGATTTATGTGTAGTGTCAGATTTTACCAGATTTGGTGACAAGGTTTGTGACAATAATAATAATGTCCAGTCTCTTCTCTCATAACTAAGAGTGTATATTCCATTTGTTTTGAGCTAAAAGAGTAAGTTGTAATGTGATGTATTATATATATTTTTTGCACTAATTAATTACCTACATACTCTTTCTTACATTATGACTCATTCAAATCTCTTATTTTTATTTTGCTGTCTTGCGTGTATACATATATGTAATATGCTTCACATTAGGAAATCTAGGTCTATGTGTATACTTACACTTATGTAAACTAATAGCAATGATTATTCAGTGTCACACTAGGTAATTGTTTTTACTCTTTTTTTACCCTGTTTAGACATGAAGAGGTTAATTTTTAGTTACCTCTCTGGTCTATAAAGGGTTAGAGTTAAGACATAGGGGGGTAGTTATCAAGCCGTCTACTTTTCTGGCTTCGCCGGCCCAATACGTCCGCCTAAGCTCGCCTACCTTCGCCGCCGCGGACCTTGAATACGTTCGCCTAAGTTATCAAATAAAGCTGTCAAAAAGCTGCGGGGCGATGAGCAGCGGACTGTGACAGTTATCACTCATCCGATCTCGCTGCCCTTCGGCTTTTTCCCAGCTTTATTGCTAGCCTGTCACTAAGCACTCACACTAAACTACACTGTTCTACCCCCTATACCGGCGCCCCCGGAGGCCCCCGCAACTAAATAAAGTTACTAACCCCTAAACCGCCGCTCCTAGACCCCGCCGCAAGTCTTATAAATGTATTAACCCCTAAACCGCCGCTCCTAGACCCCGCCGCAAGTCTTATAAATGTATTAACCCCTAAACCGCCGCTCCCGGACACCGCTGCCACCTACATTATACCTAGTAACCCCTATCCTGCCCCCCCTATACCGTCGCCCTCTATTATAAAATTATTAACCCCTATCCTGCTGATCCCGCACCTCTCCGCAACTAAATAAATAGTTTAACCCCTAAACCGCCGCTCCATGAACCCGCCGCAACCTATAATAAATTTATTAACCCCTATCCTGCCCCCCACTACGCCGCCGCCACTGTAATAAAATTATTAACCCCTAAACCTAAGTCTAACCCTAACCATAACGCCCCCCTAACTTAAATATTAATTAAATACATCTAAATAAATTAACTCTTATTAACTAAATGAATCCTATTTAAAACTAAATACTTACTTATAAAATAAACCCTAATATAGCTACAATATAAATAATAATTATATTCTAGCTATCTTAGGATTTATATTTATTTTACAGGTACCTTTCAATTTATTTTAACCAGGTACAATAGCTATTAAATAGTTATTAACTATTTAATAGCTTACCTAGCTAAAATAAAGAGAAATGTACCTGTGAAATAAATCCTAACCTAAGTTACAATTACACCTAACACTACACTATACTTTAATAAATTATTCCTATTTAAAAATAAATACTTACCTGTAAAATAAACCCGAAGATAGCTACAATATAATTAATACTTATATTGTAGCTATCTTAGGATTTATATTTAGTTTACAGGTAACTTTGTATTTATTTTAGCTAGTTAGAATAGTTATTAAATAGTTATTTACTATTTAATAACTACCTAGCTAAAAGAAATACAAAATTACCTGTAAAATAAATCCTAACTTAAGTTACAATTAAACCTAATACTACACTATCATTAAATTAACTAAATAAATTAACTACAAATAACTACAATGAAATACAATTACATAAACTAACTAAAGTACAAAAAATAAAAAAAAGCTAAGTTACAAAAAATAAAAAAATAAGTTACAAACATGTTAAAAATATTACAACAATTTTAAGCTACTTACACCTAATCTAAGCCCCCTAATAAAATAACAAACCCCCCCAAAATAAAAAAAATCCCTACCCTATTCTAAATTACATAAATTTCAAAGCTCTTTTACCTTACCAGCCCTTAAAAGGGCCATTTGTGGGGGCATGCCCCAAAAAGTTCAGCTCTTTTGCCTGTAAAAGAAAAATACAACCCCCCCCCAACATTAAAACCCACCACCCACATACCCCTAATCTAACCCAAACCCCCCTTACAAAAACCTAACACTAATCCCCTGAAGATCATCCTACCTTGAGTCGTCTTCACTCAGCCGAGCCACCGATGGAACTGAAGAGGACATCCGGAGCGGAAGAAGTTAATCCTCCAAGCGGCGCTGAAGAAATCTTCCATCCGATGAAGTCATCATCCAGGCGGCGCTGAAGAAGTCTTCGATCCGGCCGATGTCATCTTCAAAGAGGCGCTGAAGAGGTCTTCTATCTGGGCGAAGTCATCTTCCAAGCCGGGTCTTGAATCTTCCTTCCGCCGACGCGGAACCAATTTCTTCACCGACGGACTACGACGAATGACGGCTCCTTTAAGGGACGTCATCCAAGATGGCGTCCCCTCAATTCCGATTGGCTGATAGGATTCTATCAGCCAATCGGAATTAAGGTAGGAAAATCTGATTGGCTGATGGAATCAGCCAATCAGATTCAAGTTCAATCCGATTGGCTGATCCAATCAGCCAATCAGATTGAGCTCGCATTCTATTGGCTGATCGGAACAGCCAATAGAATGCGAACTCAATCTGATTGGCTGATTCCATCAGCCAATCAGATTTTTCCTACCTTAATTCCGATTGGCTGATAGGATTCTATCAGCCAATCGGAATTAAGGGGACGCCATCTTGGATGACGTCCCTTAAAGGAGCCGTCATTCGTCGTAGTCCGTCGGTGAAGAAGGTGGTTCCGCGTCGGCGGAAGGAAGATTCAAGACCCGGCTTGGAAGATGACTTCGCCCGGATAGAAGACCTCTTCAGCGCCTCTTTGAAGATGACATCGGCCGGATCGAAGACTTCTTCAGCGCCGCCTGGATGATGACTTCATCGGATGGAAGATTTCTTCAGCGCCGCTTGGAGGATTAACTTCTTCCGCTCCGGATGTCCTCTTCAGTTCCATCGGTGGCTCGGCTGAGTGAAGACGACTCAAGGTAGGATGATCTTCAGGGGATTAGTGTTAGGTTTTTGTAAGGGGGGTTTGGGTTAGATTAGGGGTATGTGGGTGGTGGGTTTTAATGTTGGGGGGGGTTGTATTTTTCTTTTACAGGCAAAAGAGCTGTACTTTTTGGGGCATGCCCCCACAAATGGCCCTTTTAAGGGCTGGTAAGGTAAAAGAGCTTTGAAATTTATGTAATTTAGAATAGGGTAGGGATTTTTTTTATTTTGGGGGGGTTTGTTATTTTATTAGGGGGCTTAGATTAGGTGTAAGTAGCTTAAAATTGTTGTAATATTTTTAACATGTTTGTAACTTATTTTTTTATTTTTTGTAACTTAGCTTTTTTTATTTTTTGTACTTTAGTTAGTTTATGTAATTGTATTTCATTGTAGTTATTTGTAGGTAGTTTATTTAGTTAATTTAATGATAGTGTAGTATTAGGTTTAATTGTAACTTAAGTTAGGATTTATTTTACAGGTAATTTTGTATTTCTTTTAGCTAGGTAGTTATTAAATAGTTAATAACTATTTAATAACTATTCTAACTAGCTAAAATAAATACAAAGTTACCTGTAAACTAAATATAAATCCTAAGATAGCTATAATATAAGTATTAATTACATTGTAGCTATTTTAGGGTTTATTTTACAGGTAAGTATTTATTTTTAAATAGGAATAATTTATTAAAGTATAGTGTAGTGTTAGGTGTAATTGTAACTTAGGTTAGGATTTATTTCACAGGTACATTTCTCTTTATTTTAGCTAGGTAGCTATTAAATAGTTAATAACTATTTAATAGTTATTGTACATGGTTAAAATAAATTGAAAGGTACCTGTAAAATAAATATAAATCCTAAGATAGCTAGAATATAATTATTATTTATATTGTAGCTATATTAGGGTTTATTTTAAAGGTAAGTATTTAGTTTTAAATAGGATTCATTTAGTTAATAAGAGTTAATTTATTTAGATTTATTTAATTAATATTTAAGTTAGGGGGCGTTAGGGTTAGGGTTAGACTTAGGTTTAGGGGTTAATAATTTTATTACAGTGGCGGCGGCGTAGTGGGGGGCAGGATAGGGGTTAATAAATTTATTATAGGTGGCGACGGTGTAGGGGGGGCAGATTAGGGGTTAATACATTTAATATAGGTTGTGGCGGGTTCAGGGAGCGGCGGTTTAGGGGTTAATACATTTATTATAGTTGCGGTGGGCTCCGGGAGCGGCGGTTTAGGGGGTAATAACTTTATTTAGTTGCGGCGGTGTAGGGGGGGTCAGATTAGCGGTGTTTAGACTCGGGGTACATGTTAGGGTGTTAGGTGTAGACAGCTCCCATAGGAATCAATGGGATGTCTGGCAGCAGCGAACTTGTACTTTCGCTATGGTCAGACTCCCATTGATTCCTATGGGATCCGCCGCCTCCAGGGGTGGCGGATTGAAAACCAGGTACGCTGGGCCGTAAAAGTGCCGAGCGTACCTGCTAGTTTTTTGATAGCTAGCAAAAGTAGTGAGAATGTGCCGCACTTGTGTGCGGAACATCTGGAGTGACGTAAGAATCGATCTGTGTCGGACTGAGTCCGGCGGATCGAAGCTTACGTCACAAAATTCTACTTTTGCCGGTCTCGAGCCTTTGATAACTAAGGCGAATCAGCCTCGCCACAAATACGCTGCGGAATTCCAGCGTATTTGAGGTTGACGGCTTGATAACTACCCCCCATGGACGTCAGTCTATGAGTAAGCGCACCTGGAGGCACGAAACATGTTAGACTTTAAGTCTCCTACACTGCCTGTCTGCATGTGCTGCTTTTAATGGTATGTTAATAAAGCTATGTTTTTGGTTTTAAAATAATCCGGATTAGTGCCTGCCTATTTCTTTTCTTTTTGCGATTCACTTCACCACTGACATCTGGAGCAGTAGTGTGAGTCCACTGTCTCTCATTAGCTTAACGGCGCAGTGGATAGATGGTGAATTCTCTCTACAACAGGTCATGCTCCACGCAAATAAATTTAAAGGATCTCATACCAGTCAAGCAATAGCAAGCATACTTGAGAAAATGCTTCAGGCGATTCCCAAAAGTTCTGTTCATGTTGTGGTCCGGGACAATGCCAAACACGTGATAGAAGGCATGGAAGATGCTGGATTTTCCAGTATTTCATGTGTGGCACATACAATGCAGCTGGCTGTCTCAGAAGGCCTGTTATCACAGCACAGCAATGCGGATGCTGTGGGAGTCGGGGGCACAGAATAGTCGGCCACTTCAAACATTCTAAACTGGCATACTCTCAGCTGCAGGACATCCAAATACATCTTGGTCAACCAGTTAAAAGACTCCAACAAGATATGCAGACTCATTGGAACAGCACATTTTACATGCTGCAGTCTCTGATTGAGGAGAAACAGGCCATTGGAGTGTATGGGGTCGATTTATTAAGCAGCGGGTGCTGCATCGAAGCCCTATCATTTCAGGTCCATTTGAAACGGAAGTTAAGAAGCAGTGGTCGTTAGACCGCTGCTCCTTAACTTAACAACCACCATTTAGTCTGCGGACTGAAATCTTTCCGATCCGATTGTGATGATTGACGGCCCCTGCTAGGGCCGATTGGCCGCTAGTGAGCGGGGGCAGCATTGCACAAGCATTTCACTACAAATGCTTGTGCAATGTTAAATGCTGACAGCGTATGCTGTCAGCATTTGGGGAGGTCAAGTGGACATGATTCGCTACAGCGAATCATGTCCGCGCGACCATTAATAAATATACCCCTATGTGTCTGAACATGAGCTCCCTGCCACTACAGGTGAAACTCGAAAAATTAGAATATTGTGCAAAAGTTAATTTATTTCACTAATGCAACTTAAAAGGTGAAACTAATATATGAGATAGACTCATTACATGCAAAGCAAGATAGTTCAAGCTGTGATTTGTCATAATTGTGATGATTATGACTTACAGCTCATGAAAACCCCGAATCCACAATCTCAGAAAATTAGAATATTGTGAAAAGGTGCAATATTCTAGGCTCAAAGTGTCCCACTCTAATCAGCTAATTAAGCCATAACACCTGCAAAGGGTTCCTAAGCCTTTAAATGGTCTCTCAGTCTGGTTCAGTAGGATTCACAATCATGGGAAAGACTGCTGACCTGACAGTTGTGCAGAAAACCATCATTGACACCCTCCATAAGGAGGGAGAGCCTCAAAAGGTAATTGCAAAAGAAGTTGGATGTTCCCAAAGTGCTGTATCAAAGCACATTAATAGAAAGTTATGTGGAAGGGAAAAGTGTGGAAGAAAAAGGTGCACAAGCAGCAGGGATGACCGCAGCCTGAAGAGGATTGTCAGGAAAAGGCCACTCAAAAGTGTTGGGGACTTTCACAAGGAGTGTACTGAGGCTGGAGTCAGTGCATCAAGAGCCACCACACATAGACGGATCCTGGACATGGGCTTCAAATGTCATATTCCTCTTGTCAAGCCACTCCTGAACAACAAACAACGTCAGAAGCGTCTTACCTGGGCTAAAGAAAAACAGACCTGGTCTGTTGCTCAGTGGTCCAAAGTCCTCTTTTTCTGATGAGAGCAAATTTTGCATCTCATTTGGAAACCAAGGACCCAGAGTATGGAGGAAGAATGGAGAGGCACACACTGCAAGATGCTTGAAGTCCAGTGTGAAGTTTCCACAGTCTGTTTTGATTTGGGGAGCCATGTCATCTGCTGGTGTTGGTCCACTGTGCTTCATTAAGTCCAAGGTCAATGCAGCCATCTACCAGGAGATTTTGGAGCACTTCATGCTTCCTTCCACAGATGAGCTCTATGGGGATGCTGACTTAATTTTCCAGCAGGACTTGGCACCTGCCCACACTGCCAAAAGCACCAAAACCTGGTTCAATGACCGTGGGATTACTGTGCTTGATTGGCCAGCAAACTCGCCTGACCTGAACCCCATAGAGAATCTATGGGGCATTTCCAAGAGAAAGATGAGAGACATGAGAACGAACAATGCAGAAGAGCTGAAGGCCGCTATTTAAGCATCCTGGTCTTCCATAACACCTCAGCAGTGCCACAGGCTGATAGCTTCCATGCCACGCCGCATTGAGGCAGTAATTGCTTCAAAAGGGGCCCAAACCAAGTACTGAGTACATACAGTATACATGCTTATACTTTTCAGAGGTCCGGTATTGTTCTATGTACAATCCTTGTTTTATTGATTGCATGTAATATTCTAATTTTCTGAGATTGTGGATTTGGGGTTTTCATGAGCTGTAAGCCATAATCATCACAATTATGACAAATCACGGCTTGAACTATCTTGCTTTGCATGTAATGAGTCTATCTCATATATTAGTTTCACCTTTTAAGTTGCATTAGTGAAATAAATTAACTTTTGCATGATATTCTAATTTTTCGCCTGTATTACTGCAAACCAGTGGAATCTGATGGAGAAAATGCTAAATATCTTGGCTCCCTTTGAAGAGCTGACTCATCAAGTGAGTTGTTCAGATGCGTTTGCCTCAGATGTAATTGCTGCAGTCACTGTGCTACAGAAACTGTTATCAATAGTGGATGCGGACCATGGTATCAAAACATTGAAGAACACTTTGCTTGCTGCTTTGCAGAAGCGCATCTCTGATACAGAGCAAACCCCACTTTACTGTATTGCAACTTTACTCGATCCAATGTAATTAATGTTTCATTTCTGCAATTAAATTCATAATAATAAAATAAGCTTTAATTTGCTCATTGTGAAATAAAAAAAAGATTAATTGTTGGGGATCTATTTAATATACATTATAAAATGTAAGAGGCTAGAGTCATTTTAGCTCTTTATTGATTCCTCTTTGGTGTAATTACTGCTCTGACTTATTTTTCTTAATTCACAGAAAGAATAGTATGGTGCTTATTTATCATTCATCATTGTTGTTTATTTTGTTTTTTCTAGGTATAAAGATCGATTTTTCTCTAATGTAGAGACTTCCAGACAGACGAAAGAAATGTTCATACTGGAAACTGCAAAACATTTCTGAAGAGACAATCATGTTATCTGAGGAGAAGCATGAAGAACCAGGTGCCAAAAGGCCTCACCGTGAGCAGCCAGGTACCAGTCTGGACAGTGTCCTTGCAGAAATTGCCGGTGAATGTCCATTTACTCAAAACTGATAAATCTTTTTCACAGGTTTATTTGCAGCATCAGCAAAACAGCAACGTTTCGGACTACATGTCCATGCTCATGTCCTTAGCATGAGTAAGGACATAGAGGGATATTTATCAAGCCGTCAACTATGCTGCATTCGACGGCACCAATACGCTCGCCTGGCATCGCCTAACATCATGGCCACAGACCTGAATACGCTCTCCTTATTTATCAAAAAGCTGTCAAAAAGCCGCGCACCAAGTACAGGGCGATGAGCAGCGGACTGTTGTTAACTAACAGTCATCGATTTCGCTGCTATTCGGATTTTTCCCAACTTTATTTATACCCTGTCACTAAATGCCGCCACTATACTAAAATGTTTAACCCCTATCCCGCTGCTCCCGGACCCGCCACAACTAAATAAACGTATTAACCCCTATCCCGCCGCTCCCGGAGCCCACCGCAACTAAATAAAGTTATTAACCCCTATCCCGCCGCTCCCAGAGGCCACAGCAACTAAATAAAGTTATTAACCGCTATCCCGCCGCTCCCGGAGCTTACCGCAACTAAATAAAGTAATTAACCCCTATACCACCGCTCCCAGAGCCCTCCGCAACAAACTAAATGTATTAACCCCTAAATCCCTGGCCTCCCACATCACTATCACTTACTAAACCTATTAACCCCTAAACCACCAGCCCCCCACTTCGCCATAAACTAAATTAGGCTATTAACCCCTAAACCTAACAACCCGCTAACTTTACATTAAATATTAACTCACCCATATCTTATAATAAATGTAAACTTACCTTTAGAATTATAATAAACTATATTAAACTACTAACTAACCTACCCTAACTATTATACTAAAATTACATTAAACTATATTAAACTATTAGTTAACCTACCCTAACTAGTATATTAAAATGACATTAAACTACATTAAACTATATTAAACTATTCATTAACCTACCCTATTATACTAAAATGACATTAAACTAACAATTAAATTAACTATATTACATATTTAAACACTTAACCGTACTCAAATTATTTAAATCTACTATTAAAAATTACTAAATTACAAAAAAATAAAAAACACTAACGGCTAGATTACGAGTTGTGCGTTAGCCTTAAGAATCAGCATTGAGAGGTCCCAACGCTGCTTTTTTCCTAACGCTGGTATTACGAGTCTTGCAGGTACAGGTGTACCGCTCACTTTTTTGGTCAGACTCAAAAATACCGCAAATCCACTTACGTCAATTGCGTATCCTATATTTTCAATGGGACTTGCATAACACCGGTATTACGAGTCTGACAAAAAGTGAGCGGTACAGCCTCTCCTGTCAAGACTGATACCACATTTAAAAGTCAGTAGTTGGGGAACTTCCGGGCGGCGGCCATCTCTGGACGCAAAACTGTTTGCTGCTCACACCTTCCTGCTGAAATTACAGAATATTGCAAGATATAGCCAGTATTTGGGCTTTAAATTGCTGGAAGCAAGACTTTGAAAAGTTTACCTTTCATTTGATGCCTCCCTTCTTAGGATCGTGCAGCACCTACTGTTACCGGAGCTATTTCAAGGCTGAGGCCTTTTCAAAACCCCCCAGTGACTCCCGCACGGGAAATCACTGTCGCGCAGCCCCAGTTGTCGGCTGTTTATTTTGCTTAGCATAGACACATTTACTGCCTATACGCCAAAGCTTACTACAGAGAGGATGGATTGGATTTTAGCGGAGTTCAAAGCCCTGCTGGACTCTCATCTAAACTCATTCTCCGAAACATTAAGAAGCACATCGCAACCCTCCACATGGAACCCTGATCTTAACCCCACAGAGGGATCGCAAGGTAGTGGCGGCACTCCGGAATCCCAGGACCTCTCACTTACCTCGGAGATCACCAACAATGACGTGGAAGTGATCGGTGAGGCCCGGAGCCAGAGCAAGATAGAAAGGCTCCCGTGCGCAGTACCTAGTAGCACCAAGGGGGAAGGTACACAAACGGCCTGCACTGCGGATCCATGTGAGGTTAACCCTGAGCTGGAGGCTGGAACCAACGGAAAGGCGGCCTTGCCGACCGCAACTCCAGGACACTTGAGGTACACTTTCCACCAGCGGTATTCTACACGGAATACATACTCACTGACGCACAGAAGCCCCACCGGAGCATCCCAGTCGTTAATGCTGGAGAACTGCGTCGCCCATGTTATCTGTGGGCAAGTAGAATCTTTGAATGCTGCCTTTCTGGAACTACAGAAAACTTCTGCATCCACTTACAATCTAGGAGCTCGCACAGAGAACTATTACAACCTGTCCCTGTCAAAGTTCTATGCCCCTAGGATCGCAGGTACTGTTTTGAGGGCACTTGTGAAAGCTGGAATGCTCTCCTTTGCTGGTTCCATCTGGTCCGGCCAACATTGGCATCTGTTGACCCCTCTCCCTATCCTTCATGCAGAAACCAGTACACACTTCCGGACTGGAGTGGGGTAAATGTCTAAATGTACAGAGGGCCTCGAGGAGGCTTTGACCTGACTGGGATTGCGGTCTGATAATTCACTCTCTGTCTGTGTGACTATTCAGCTTTATGACAGATACTCCCCTTAGAAATATCCCCTAGCCCAATATTTGTATATACAATGATAACTCGGGAGTAGCATATACCATCCTCTCATTGTTTTATTTTATTATAGTCTTTCAGGAGGCAATAATAGGGAATCCTCTGTGTTATTTGTTATTTGTATCACTGTAGTATATGCTTCAGGTGACCTAAGTAATATGTGAGTTTTATTCAGCAGCATTGTACCACACAAAATGTCTAGCTTATCTATATATCCTGCTATCTAGGTATAATGATATAGCCTCCCTCATCTACACAACTGAAAATCCTGTCCTCTCTGCCATAAACTAACAAGAGTCAATTAGTAGCCAAGGCAATGTTTCTCTGTATATTTAACTTTCCAGGTATAATATCAGCAGCCATCTTTCTTATGTAGCGAAGGGTTATAAAAACAGGTGCCTTTTTTTTTCCTCCATAACTAAGCCAACTATGACTGTTTTACATACCTTAATAGAACAAGTGGGCTATTAAATATCTAGGGTGCTCCCTGTGGTCTGCAAAGCCCTATAGAGACCTCCTCTAGTAAGTGGTGGTTTGTGAACTACTACCTGTTATATTTGACTGCCGCTAAGCTACAACCACAAATGCCAAATAACCCTTCTTGACATTATTGCTACCATTATTAAACCTTTATGCCCTTTTCCCTACCTCACCCCATTATTATTTAATTATTACTTGGGATGGTCCATGAGTTACCACTGACCATAATTAGGGGATTTATATACAATATACTGGCCAATCTATAAACAGGGGATAGCTGCCATAACCACATTAAGGGAAAATGAGGTCTGTTTCTAACTTTGGAACCGTGCATATATGTCATTGTAACAATCCACAATTATATTTGGCAATTTCTCTCTTATGTGCGCCCTTATATAGGCTGTTAGTCTATGCTATTTTTCTAGCTACTATGTTCTATGGCCCAAAAGTGGCCCTATATTCATGAGTCCCTCCTATTACTGCTTGTTACAATCTTGGGGGTCCACAAGTGACCTCAACTGCTTTGAGGAGGTAGGAAAAGGAAGGTTTGAGATTGATATTTTATGTTTCTGCTAACAGGTACTACTTGGATGGTTGGTTAGACCGTTAGGATTAATCTTTTTCTGTATCGGATGTATGTTCGGTAATTCTTTGCATGTATGCCAATTGATTATCATACTTCACACTGCCTGTAACGTATCTTGTTCTTGCTTATGTTTGATACCTGTATGTTCCATACTTTAACCTTCAATAAAAAAAAAATTAATTAAAAAAAAAAAAAAAAAAAAAAAAATATCAGTTCAGAAACGTTTGTTTTAATACCAAAAAGAAAGAAAATGTTTAAAACCACTGCAAAACAGAGGCAAAATACATTTGCCTTGATTACGGGGTGAGAGATTACCCCTGTTATTGATTATATGAGGACAATACTTCGCCCGGATGGCCTCTACAGCAATATGGACTTTGGAAACCTTATTTAATAATAAAGACTCAGTGGGCTAAAAAAAAAAAAAAAAAAAAAAAAAAGTCAGTAGTTAAGAGTTTTATGGGCTAACGCCATAGTATAAAACTCTTAACTAAAGTGCGAAAAAGTACACTAACACCCATAAACTACCTATTAACCCCTAAACCAAGGCCCCCCACATCGCAAACACTAAAATAAAAATTGTAACCCCTAATCTGCCGAACCGGACATCACCGCCACTATAATAAATATATTAACCCCTAAACTGCCGCCCTCCCCCATCGCAAACACTAGTTACATTTTATTAACCCCTAATCTGCCGTCCCTAACATCGCCGACGCCTACTTACATTTATTAACCCCTAATCTGCCGCCCACAACGTCGCCGCAACAATATTAAATGTATTAACCCCTAAATCTAAGTCTAACCCTAACCCCCCCTAACTTAAATATAATATAAATAAATCTAAATAAAGTTACTAAAATTAACTAAATAATTCCTATTTAAAACTAAATACTTACCTATAAAATAAACCGTAAGCTAGCTGCCTACAATATAACTAATAGTTACATTGTAGTAGTTTAGGGTTTATTTTTATTTTACAGGCAACTTTGTATTTATTTTAGCTAGGTACAATAGCTATTAAATAGTTATTAACTATTTAATAACTACCTGGTTAAAATAAAGACAAATTTACCTGTAAAATAAATCCTAACCTAAGTTACAATTACACCTAACACTACACTATAATTAAATTAATTACCTAAACTAAATACAATTAAATACAATTTAAATAAATTATCTAAAGTATGAAACCCCCCCACTAAATTACAGAAAATAATAAAATAATTACAAGTTTTTTAAACTAATTACACCTAATCTAATCCCCCTAATAAAATAAAAAAGCCCCCCAAAATAATAAAAAGCCCTACCCTATACTAAATTACAAATAGCCGTTAAAAGGGCCTTTTGCGGGGTATTGCCCCAAAGTAATCAGCTCTTTTACCTGTAAAAAAAATTACAATACCCCCCCAACATTAAAACCCACCACCCACACACCCAACCCTACTCTAAAACCCACCCAATCCCCCCTTAATAAAACCTAACACTAATCCCTTGAAGATCACCCTACCTTGAGAAGTCTTCACCCAACCAGGCCGAAGTCCTCAACGAAGCCGGGGCAAAGTGGTCCTCCAGACGGCCAGAAGTCTTCATCGAAGCCGGGAAGAAGAGGTCCTCCAGACGGCAGAAGTCTTCATCCAGACATCCGACGTGGAGCATCCTCTTCAAACGAAGATGGCGTCCCTTGAATTCCGATTGGCTGATAGAATTCTATCAGCCTATCGTAATTAAGGTAGAAAAAATCCTATTGGCTGATGCAATCAGCCAATAGGATTGAGCTTGCATTCTATTGGCTGATCCAATCAGCCAATAGAATGCCAGCTCAATCCTATTGGCTGATTGGATCAGCCAATAGAATTGAACTTCAATCATATTGGCTGATTGCATCAGCCAATAGGATTTTTTCTACCTTAATTCTGATTGGCTGATAGAATTCTATCAGCCAATCGGAATCGAAGGGATGCCATCTTGGATGACGTCATTTAAAGGAACCTTCATTCCAAAAGAGCCGTCGGATGAAGAGGATGCTCTGCGTCGGATGTCTTGAAGATGGACCCTCTCCGCGCCGGATGGATGAAAATAGAAGATGCCGTCTGGATGAAGACTTCTGCCCGTCTGGAGGACCACTTGGCCCGGCTTGGATGAAGACTACTCCCGGCTTCGTTGAGGAGTTCGGCCTGGTTGGATGAAGACTTCTCCCGGTAAGGTGATCTTCAAGGGGTTAGTGTTAGTTTTTTTTAAGGGGGTATTGGGTGGGTTTTAGAGTAGGGTTGGTTGTGTGGGTGGTGGGTTTTAATGTTGGGGGGATTTGTAATTTAGTATAGGGTAGGGCTTTTTACTATTTTGGGGGATTAGATTAGGTGTAATTAGTTTAAAAAAACTTGTAATTATTTTATTATTTTCTGTAATTTAGTGTTTTTTCTTCTTCGTACTTTAGATGATTTATTTAAATTGTATTTAATTGTATTTAGTTTAGGTAATTAATTTTTTATTTTTTTGCAATAATTTTTATTGATTTTTTACATTATGTACAGCATCATCATATATCAACAGACACAAAAAAAAAAAAACATGAAGAATACAAACAGAATATTGCCATAAAAGAAACATATATGAGCTCTATCTGTCTTACAATTTCAGCAATACAAAAAAAAACAGTTAAGCAAACAAAAAAGAAAATGGATTTCTCATCCTATATCCTATTTTTGCACCCATAGTCAACTTATGAAATCAAGTATACATAATACCACACTAAAGAATCCTATCACATAAGCGAACAAAAGAGGGATGAGAGAAAAAAAAAAAAAAAGAGAATTTTTTTTCTTTTCCCCCATCCTTCCTCAAGATTCTCTCTCTCTCCCCCCCCCCCCCCCCCCACGGCGCCTCCCCCCCCACCGCCACTCTGGCGCTCCCGCCCCATCATCCCCATTGGGTCACTCCAACCAGCTATGCGGAAATACATTCAATAATGTCAGCTCCGCAAAACTCACTGTTGATAAGAAGGGGGAAAGAATTATCTTTTGCAACACTATAGGGTAAGACAGAATAACAGGAGACCACTTCCAGAGAAATTTCTGGATTTGTTTCTCATCGGTGTCATACAGCTGATATGATTCAAACACTAATTGATCTTGTAATATTTTAAAGACCATAGCTAGACCAGGCATCCTCTTAGCTTTCCAATTTTTCAGGATAGACTGTCTGACAGCTAATATAATTGTGTTTAAACTATTTATAGTATTACAGTTAATCATATCATTTGATGAAACCAGAAAAATAATGTCTCTCCCATCTAAAGCTATTGTTACTTTGTATAGTTTATTGAACCAAAAGAAAATTTTTAACCACAATTGTCTAGCCTTAGGGCATGTCCAGAACATATGGAGTAAATCTGCCTTACCATGTGCACAACGTGGACAAAGATTAGCTGTCATCGGATAAAATTTAGACATTTTCCATGGTGATATATAAAAATTATTAATCAGTTTCATATGGGATTCTTTCCACGATATAGGTATTTTACACTTACCCATGGCCTTAAAGCTCTGATTAAATGAATCATGCTCTACTGACGGAAATATTAAAACCCATACCTTACATAGCTTATCCAGAATAAGCTGGCTCTGTTTACTCAACAACATATCATACAATAATGAAATCGATGCATCTCCTGCAATACATTTTTGTACACATAACTTAATATCTGCCCAAATCATTGTGGTCGTGATACACCACTTCTGTCCTACAACAAAATGCCGAATTTGAAAATAGGCGAATAGATCAGCTCTATTAATCCCGAATTTGCTAAAAATGTCTTCTACTGATGCCATTTGACAACCTTCATCGAGAACTTGTTTTACATAATGTAAACCTTTTCCAGCCCACTCTCTGAATGTTTTTTGATATAAACCCGGTAAAAAACTCGGATTACCTATAATAGGTAAAAATTCAGAGAAGGAAAAGTCCAAATCTAAAAGATACAAAATTTCTGCCAGGCGGATACAATATTCTTAATAGAAATGAGACAGCAAATATTCTGCGGCAGCTTCTGTACTGGGGTATGTATAATAGCTTTCAATGCAAATGGCGCAATTAGAAAATAATCTATTTCTTCAGAGGCTACTATACTGGATCCTGCGATCCAATCTATCGCTATTTTAACCAAGGCAACTAGGTTATAAAGTTTGATAATCTGCAGCGCTAATCCAACTGCATCTATCTTTTGCATTAGTCTTCCCAACCCAATTCGGGACTTTTTATTATTCCAAATAAATTTGGAAAAAACAGCACTAATTAATTTTATATCCTTATTTAAAATAAATAACGGGAGATTCTGCAATGGATACAACAGACGCGGGAAAATAATAGTTTTAATTAGATTGACTCACGCTGTCAAAGAGAGTGGAAAAGCTGCCCATACCTGTAGATCTGCAATAATTTTCTGGAATAATGGCACATAATTATCTTTATACCAGTGACTAGGATTTCTATGCAGGACCAAACCCAGGTATTTAATACCATCAACTTGTTTAAATGGGCTGTTGGGTACTCTAGTCTGGGTATTATTTAGACACATTAATTCACTATTTTCCAAATTTATCCTATACCCAGAAAAAGAGCTGAAGATTTCCAACGTATGCAGAATCAGCGGAATAGATTGTTGTATATTCGCTAAAAATAGTAATACATCATCTGCATATAACAAAGTTTTAAGAGACTGGGTACCCATCAGAACTCCCGGTAACACTTTTCTGAGCTGTATTGCTAACGGCTCCAAAGCGATATTAAAAAGTAACAGGGATAGAGGACATCCCTGTCTAGTTCCTCTTTGGAGTATTATTTTAGGAGATAAGGTCCCATTGATCAAAATAAAAGATATAGGGTTATGGTATATTTTACAGATAAATTGTACGAATTCACCTTTAAACCCGAACTGATCTAATGCTCGAAATAAGTATTCCCATACAATCGAGTCAAAGGCTTTAACCGCATCTAACGATAGAATAGCCGCATTCTGCCACAACGGCCTCTGTTTACTCTTATCCACATTCCAAGCATAATCCAGAAAATTAACCAATTTACGAATATTTTTAGAAGGATTTCTCCCCGTCATAAATCCAGTTTGATCTGGATGGATAATTTTATATAAAAAGATAGATAACCTGGATGCAATAATCGACATTAAAATTTTATCATCTATATTTAAGACCGATATTGGCCTATATGAGGCCGGTTCCTCCGCATTTTTATCCTTCTTTAGGATGAGTGATATATTAGCTGCTGAAAAGTAGTTTGAGATAGAACTCTGAGAACAAAAGTAAGAATTAAAAAGATTTTCTAAAATTAGAGGTATCTCTTTGTTTAGGCATCTATAAAACTCTGCCGGGAGTCCACCGGATCCGCTGCTTTATTTAGCTTTAAATTATCTATTGCTTTGCTAATTTCTACTGAGGTAATTGGAGCGTTAATTACCGTTAGGTCATCCGGCGATATTTTAGGAACCTCTGTCATATTCCAAAAAAGATCTTGCTTCACATTATCTATTTCAATTTGGCTATATAGCTGTTGATAGTAGGTGTGAAAGATTTCCACAATGCCTTTAGTCTCGGTGACTCTACCTGTATCTGATTTAATAGATAGAATGAGATTTCTCTTTTTCCTCACTTTAGACAGTTTAGCCAGATATTTCGCGGAGCAACCATGTACTCCTCTATAGTGTAAATTAATTTTTGTCTCTTCTTCTACTAATTTTTGTTTTAGGAAGAGATCTCTTTCTTTTCTATTCTCTCTATATTTTTTCCAGTTGGCCGCTGTCGGATATGAACAGTATTTTCTATAGGTATTCTTGACTTGGTTTGTAATTTGAGTTTCTCGTGCTCTATTCTTTTTCTTCCCTATGCTCACAAATGCTTGAATCTCTCCCCGGATAACAGCTTTAAAGGCTTCCCAGAACACCTCTGACTTATGAAAACTACTAAGATTCTCATTATAATAGCGCTGCCACACTATTTTTAAAAAATTAACAAATTTAGGGTTAGTGTATAAATGCCGGGGGAAAGCAAATCTAGAGATTCCACCTCTTTCTTTATTGCCTGAAAGTAAGGATAATGAGACTATAGCATGATCATATACACAGATCTCTCCCATTGTACTTTCTAGATCCTGCATTAAGAATATTTCGGAAATTAAAAAAAGATCTATTCTAGAAAAAGTGTGCTTTCGATTCACATGAGAATGCCAGTACATCCGGATTTTTAAACCGCCATACATCAACCAACTTCAGCCTTAAACAAAATTGTCTTAAATATTTAGCATATCTAGAGTAGGTCATTCTATTTTTTTTTTTCGAGAGTCTATCTAGCTCTGGACTAGGAGTTACATTAAAATCTCCGCCTAAAATCAAATTCTCTGCAGCAAACGGGAACAATTTTAACTTCATCATTTCCCAGAAGTCCACCGAAAAATCATTTGGGGCATATACATTGCATATAACTAATTTCCAATTTGTCACTTGTATCTGAAGGAGGATAAACCTAGCTGCCGGGTCAAATTCAGCATTTATTATCTTGTAATCCAATTCTTTGTGCAAAAGTATAGCAACTCCACATTTTCTAGCTACCCCTGAGGTAGAGAGAACCTCCCCCACCCACTTTATTTTTAACTTGTCTGCTTCTTGCATTCAGGTTTATACCCAGCTAATGTTTTAATTACTAATTTACGTTTAGCGGGGGAAGTTATCCCCTCTACATTCCAAGATATAATTTTAATTCCCTCCCTCATCCACCAATAACATCACTGTATTAGCACAACCCACGGAAGGGACGATGGGGGGGGGGGCAGAGTACACGGGGGGAGGGCCACCAGACGGAAGAAGGAGAGAGAGCGAAGAAAAGCGCGGAAAAAACAAAAAAAACACGATAAACCAAAAAATAAAACAGGGGAGGGAAAAAACATAAAACACATAAAATACTATATAACAACTTCACTGCTTTCATTAACCTATAGTCCCTATTATTTAGAAAAAAAACAAGCTCCATATAGGACAACCTTTCCGTTATATGAAGACTAACACTTTACCCTGTCTCTATGAATTTTTTAACCTCTGCCACCTCCTCAAAAGAATATCTAGTACCTTTGTCCTCAATAATTATACGCGCTGGATATATCAGGCGAGCTTTAAAATACTTTGTATCTCAACTATTCCCTATTGTGCTTTTCGGTATTTGTCTCGTTTTAAAATAAACAAATACTGGTCATTTGTGGAACATTTACATTCATTTTCGTAAAAAAAATGTACATGTTCCATTGCTACAGGTAAAAAAGTTCACCTGTAGCAACTAAAATACTTAACCCCCTCCTCTTATTCGCAGAGCCTTCTCTTTTAGTGCAGGCCCTGGGAGCTCATGTTAGCGTGTCCAGGGCTTTGTGAAGAAGAGGAACAGGTTAGCATGGCTCTCCAGTCCGGTTAGGTAAGTATTTATAACTATTTAAGGAAACAAATGAATAACCTAGTCAAAAAGGATGATCTACCAGCAATCATTCTGAAGTAATTGATGACTCCAGACTAGACATCAGAAGCCATCCTGAAGTATGCCCACAGGCCGAAATATTTAAATGAGATGACTTTAGAAACATTCACTGGCTGTTCATGCTTGTGAAGTAATCAGTAAGGTAATCTGTTAATCATTCTAAAGTCATCAACAAGAAATGTTTACCTTAGCTGATAACTTTACAAGCCTGATGATGTCTGATGATGTGCAAATGACTTCTAAAGTAGTTTGATGATCATCAAATGACTCCAGGATGGTCTCTAAAGTAATCCTGTTTGTCTTGGGTATTGTCAAATTTGGCATTATTCCTTCGCTATCTTTACATTTTGTGCTGCATTACTCTGCAGCTTTGTCTTGTTAGAATGAGACCAATATACTTTGAAAAAAAGAAACAAATACACATGTCTAGTATTTGTATGTGTGAGAGAGAGCGCGTGTATAAGAGAGAATGTTTGTGAAAGTGTGTGTGTTAGTGTGTGAGAGTGTGTGCATGAGAGAGCGCTTGTAATATAGAGAATATGTGTGAGAGTTTGTGTGTTAGTGTGTGAGAGTGTGTGTGTGTGTGTGTGTGTGAGAGAGCGTGTGTATAAAAGAGAATGTGTGTGAGTGTGTGTGTGAGAGAGAGCGTTAGTGTCTTTGTGTGTGTGTATGAGTGAGCATCTTTGTATGTGTGTGTGTGTGTGAGAGAGAGCGTGTGTATAAGAGAGAATGTGTGTGAGTGTGTGTGAAAGAGAGTGTGTGTGAGAGAGAGCATTAGTGTCTTTGTGTGTGTGTGTATGAGTGAGCATCTTTGTATGTGTGTGTGAGAGAGAGTGTTAGTGTCTTTGTGTGTGTGTATGAGTGAGCATCTTTGTGTGTGTGTGAGTGAGTGAGAGAGAGAGAGAGAGAGAGAGAGAGAGAGAGAGAGAGCATTAGTGTCTTTATGTGTGTGTGTGTGAGCATCTTTGTATGTGTGTGTATGGGAGAGAGAGCATTAGTGTCTTTGTGTGTGTGTATGAGTAAGCATCTTTGTATGCGTGTGTGTGTTAGAGAGAGCATTAGTGTCTTTGTGTGTGTGTATGAGTAAGCATCTTTGTGTGTGTGTGTGTGTGTGAGATAGAGCGTTAGTGTCTTTGTGTGTGTGTATGATTGAGCATCTTTGTGCATGTGTGAGATAGAGAGAGTTAGTGTCTTTGTGTGTATGTGAGAGAAAGAGTGTGTGAGAAAGAGTATTTGTGTATGAGTGTGTGAGAGAGTGTTAGCATGTGTGAGTGTGTGTGTGAGAGATAGCGAATGTATGAGAGTATGACTATGTGTGAGTTTGTTTTATGTGTTTATGTTTTACTATACATAATATGCACTCTGCAAAAAATCTTTGGCTGAGTTGTGAATGGCACAAGGGTTCGGGTTTGGTCTGAACTAAAAGTTTCAACCCTAGGGGCCACTAAAGTCAAAATGAAAGTTTCATGACTCAGATAAAGCATGCAGATAGCATTTCATGATTCAGATAAAGTTTGCAATCTCTCTTTCATTGCCTGTTTTATATCTGTACCTAATTGTTCCCAGCAGAAGCGATAAATAAGGGGAAACCTAGGTTCCATTATTTTATAGAAACTTTCAAACGTAAACAAATAGGTCAAAACTGACATGTGCATGGGATGCATATCAAATTTTTTTTTTTTTTTAAATGAAATTTTATTCGGTTTCAGAATGAAAGGTAACACATGGGGACACGCAGGACCCCTGTTCAAACATACACAGACAAAAGGATCGGACACGCAGGTCCGGTTGCAATAGCTGTCTAAACATTGATATATCATGAGTAAATTGCAGGGATTTATGGTGAAAATAATTCACCAAGATGGAACCCTAGTGTGGGCTCTGGAAATTAGGGGGAGGGGGGGAGGTGATAATTATAATTTAGATTTAATACAAGATGCACATTGTAGTTAGCACTCATTGTGCCTAGCACCCACTGCACCTAACCCTCATTACACCTAGCACACGTCGTACCCAGCACGCGTTATTCCCAGCACAAGCTGTACGTAACACTCATTGTACTCAGCACAAACCGTACCCAGCACACATTGTTCCCAGCACTCAAAATATCTAGCACACACTGTAGTTAATACGCACTGTACCCGGCACACACTGTACCCGGCACACACCGTACCCGGCACACACTGTACCCGGCACACACTGTACCCGGCACACACCGTACCCGGCATACGCTGTATCTAGCACACGCTGTATCTAGCACACGCTGTATCTAGCACACGCTGTAGCCAGCACACACTGTAGCCAGCACACACTGTAGCCCGCACACACTGTAGCCCACACACATTATACCTAGCACACATTGTACCTAGAACCCACTGTACCCAGCTCACGCCGTGCCCGGCACCCTCCTTGCCTAGCACACGCAGTACCTAGCACACAGTGAACCCCGCACCCATTGTATCCAGCACTCATCGTATCTAGCACTCATTGTACCTAGTACACGTTGTACCTATCACACATTGCACCTAGCTCACGCTGTATCCAACACACATTGTACCTAGCACACATGATACCCAGCACCCGCTGCACCTAGCTCACAGTGTACCTAGCACACGCCGTACCCGGCCTCCCCCTTGCCTGGCACATGCAGTACCTAGCACACACCGAACCCAGCACACATTGTACCTGACACACGCTCTATCCAGCACACGCTATGCCTAGCACACATTGTACCTAGCACACATTATTCCTAGCACACATTGTACCTAACACATATTGTACCTAACACACATTGTACCTAACACACATTATAGCTAGCACACATTATGCCTAGCTCACACTGTACCTAGCACACGTCGTACCCGGCATACCCCTTGCCTGGCACATGCAGTACCTAGCACACATTGAACCCAGCACACAATGTACCTAACACACGCTGTACCTAGCACACGCTGTATCCAACACACGTTGTACCTAGCACACGCTGTATCCAACACACGCTGTACCTATCACTCGCTGTACCTAGCACACATTGTACCTAGCACACATTGTACCTAGCACACATTGTACCCAGCTCACATGGTACTTAGCACACATTGCACCTAGCACACATTGCACCTAGCACACACTGCACCCAGCACACATTGTACCTAGCGCACATTGCACCTAGCACACACTGCACCCAGCGCACACTGCACCCAGCACACACTGCACCCAGCACACACTGCACCCAGCACACACTGTACCCAGCTCACACTGTACCTAGCTCACACTGTACCTAGCACACGCCGTACCCGGCATCCACCATGCCTAGCACACGCAGTACCTAGCACACATTGAACTTAGCACACACACTGCACACATAGTACCCAGTACACACTGTACCCAGCACACACTGTACCCAGCACACATATTACCTAGCACACATTATGCCCAGCACACACTGCTCCCAGCACACCCTGTATCCGGTACGTATTGTACCCAGCACGCGCTGTAACCGGCACACACTGAACCTAGCTCCTTGCACCCAGCACTCACTGTACCTAGCACTCATTGCACCTAGCACACGCTGTACTTAACACCCACTGAATCTAGCTTGCGCTGTACCTAGCACACACCGTACCCGGCCCCCACCTTGCCGATCACACGCAGTACCTAGCACGCGTTGATCCTAGCACACATTGTACAGCACACACAGCTCCTAGCACACACAGCTCCTAGCCCATACAGAACCTAGAATACGCAGCACCTAGCACACACAGTACTTAGCATACACATCCCCAAGCAAAAACAATGCCCAGCATACGCAGTACTAAATAGACAGACACAGTCCCCAGTTCAAGCAGCAACTATCACACACAGCACAAAGTGCATATAGCACCCAGAACATCCAGGAACCCACGCTGCATCAGAGCATACAAATAACAGGATACAATTGTGCTACACTTTAACCCTTTGGAAAGTACGCAATTATACATATACATACACCTATATACATAATGCTAAACTAGCAGCACCACACTATTTCAATAAAGATAATACTAACAACATTTGAGAGGGCATTATATATGCATACCACTAAATACTAAGTAGACATCAAATCTAAACATAACAATAATAGCTGGCTTCGTGTTATGTGTCTGCGAGCTGGGAAGGGGCATATCATACTAAAGTATCTACTCTAAGCAGAATTTTATGTGGGAGCCTCAAGTTTCGCAATAATCTATAGTACTGGTAATCTTCCTTATCCAGCGTGCATAGCTATGTATCTGTAACGTTACCATTAACACTTATAGGATACCATTATATCATTTGACTGCATGTAACAAGACTAACTCAGCAAGTGCATATACTAGCAGGAGCCTCAAAAAACCTAATAAGCAGGTTGGATTTATAGATATAGATGATATAGAACTTGTAACTAATAGGCTATAGACCAACAGAGCTATAAACCCACGAGTCTGGCAATCAACGCTCCAAAAGTGGCATCAGGAGTCGCATGGTAAACGGCTACTTTAAATATCTGAATTACAGCTCAGTGATAGCAAATTGCAATTCAAGTTCTATTGAGAGTGGGGTAATACAAAATGAGAAAGATACAAGTCAGTGTGTCAAGTAACAATCAGCATCAGTGCATACTATGAAGTATAGTACCAGTACTTGACCCCTCTCCCACCAGATCAGCTTGGATGCAGAGCCTGTAAAGGATCTTCCGTGCTGGAAATATTGAGTCCCAATAAAGTCAGACTGTCTTTTACACAAATATGCATTTCTGCAGAGTATGTGAGTCTACTTATAGTATGGTAGCCTTTTATAATTCCAGAATAGTGCTGATTCCTCCTTAGTTTAACAGTTTCCACAAGGAAGGGGACTTTCACAGACACTGGGTTAGCATGTGTATCCATCTTCATGGGAACTCCCTTCTCGGTAGTAGACAATTGTGCAGGGTTCCGAGGGACTCAGCTATGTGAAGGGAAACATGTCTCACTGGGTCTCTGCAGTAACTAGTTTAGGGCAGACAAATATATGGATTGGGTAAGGTCTATCAGAGAAACTGTGTACCCCATCTGTAGGTTATTGAGACCAATCCAAAATTACAAATGAGAGTTCGGTCATTTCTCCTGCCGATTTATGGACGTAGTGGTCTAAACTGGCCTTTAATTGCTTCTTCATGCAGCTTTGTGGTAGATCTAGTCGAGTCCGACAAGTAGGCCACAGTGTAGAACAAGGCCTGTTACTGGTGGCGTAGTAGTCTTTGGCTAGGCTCAGTGTGGCCCTGAGTAAATGTTGGACGTAAACCCACTGTTATTTAGAGCTCAGAAATAGTACCGGATTGCCTCTTTAACATTAAGGGTCAGATTAATGAGGGGTATAAGACCTAAATGTGCGCCAGCTGGATTGTGAAAGTTTTTGATCTTATGTAGGCCTCCACGTGAAGTGGAAATGCTGGCCGTTGCAAGCACCCAGTTTTGTGTGAGGGTGTCTAGGTTGTTATCCCTGTGGGTTTGTATAGGTCGCCCCATAATACCGCTATCGGTACCTGTTAATGTTGCGGCCTGCTAAGGGCTTTCAGATGAGGCCTGGATTCTGTTGTGGCCGGTGATTGCAAGACTTTGTTTTGGCGGCAGATGCGGGTTTTCGGTCTGTACAGCCCGGTAGTTAAGATGCATCCATCGTCCGGATCGGGTTTAACGGTTGCTGGCAGGGGTGATTCCCCTGCCAGTTTTCTACAGGCAATGTGGTGTAAGTAGGTCCTGGAGCTGTTTGTGGGCCTCAGCCTCTATCGGCGGACCTTGGCGGTCATGAGTGAAGGCCGGTCTGCAAGACGGGTACCATGGATGCAATCCTGTCACCTCCGGTGATAAAGTGGTCTGTGAGCGATCAGTTGAGGTGGTTTTTTAGCCTTTAGTGGTGCTTAAATAGGCTTTTAAATCGGTGTCTGGCCGGAGCAATGTGGAGACATGTCTTCTCCCTGTGGCTGTTGGCTCCGCCCCGGATGCATATCACTTTTAAGAGCATTTTTGCAATATGCTTCTAGTAAAAGTTATTACTGTTTCAGTGGCACACACATGCTACATGTGACTAGAGCCTCAGGATTTAAACATCACGCTTCCTCAGAGAGTTGGCAGTGGTGTGTATTTTGCTAGTGAAGATTTAATTTGTGTCCTACAATCCACTGGTGACTCTCTGAGAAGGTTTGGTGTTGGAATGCTGGTGCACGGGGCACTCACAGCAAATGTGCGTATTTTGCTATAATAATAAAATATCTTTTACTGAAAGCTTTATTAATAATGTAACTAAATTGCAAAAATGTGTCTTTAAAATTGAAACGCACCCATGCACATTTCAAATCTGACTTTTCTATCCCTTTAAATTACAGGAAAAAGGGACAAAATAAATCAGATTTATTGCAAGTTTTGTTTGTTTTTAAATACTTGTTAAAACAAATGTTATATTCCTATCTGAAACTGTTTAATGTCTTTTTTCAACAATGCACATTCTTTAGAAAGATGAATGCTTCATATAATTTAACAGTGGCATTAACATTGACTAATGTCTTGGTAAATTTTTAATACATAATTGAAAAAGAGCATAATAATTGACTAACTTGTGTAGGAGTATAATAATAGGCCAAGTATGTTTGTCCGAAGCTGTCATGCACAGTAGAGACTTCGTGCAAGGACAAACACACCTGGCCTTCCAACTGGCCTTCCTGGCATCTGGCGTGTGGTGGAGTGAGCGTGGCTGGGTGTGACGCGGGCGGGGGCGGGCGGGGCCAGATGCTGGGGCCGACTGCCATGAGAGACAGAGAGCTCTAAAGAGGGGGGATAGAGAGAACAGAAAAGGGGGGATAACGAGAGGGAGAGAGACAGAAAAAGAGAGGGGGAGAGTGCACAAAAGAGAGGGGGTAAAGAGTACAAAAGAGAGGGGGGAGAGAGCACAAAAGAGAGGGGGGAGAGAGCACAAAAGAGAGGGAGAGAGAGCACAAATGAGAGGGGGAGAGAGCACAAAAGAGAGGGGGAGAGAGCGCAAAAGAGAGGGGGAGAAAGCGTAAAAGAGAGGGGTAGAGAGCACAAAAGAGAGGGATAGAGAGCACAAAAGAGAGGGGGGAGAGAGCACAAAAGAGAGGGGTAGAGAGCACAAGAGAGGGGGGGAGAGAGCACAAAAGAGAGGGGGGAGAGAGCACAAAAGAGAGGGGGAGAGAGCACAAAAGAGAGGGGGAGAGAGCGCAAAAGAGAGGGGGAGAGAGAGCAAAGGAGAGGGAGAGAGACAGCAAAAGAGAGGAGAGAGAGAGCAAATGAGAGGAGAGAGAGAGCAAAGGAGAGGAGAGAGAGAGAGCAAACGAGAGGGGGGAAGAGAGAGAGCAAAAGAGAGGGAGAGAGACAGCAAAAGAGGGGGAGAGAGACAGCAAAAGAGGGGGAGAGAGAGAGCAAAAGAGAGGGAGAGAGACTGCAAAAGAGGGAGAGAGAGAGCAAAAGAGAAGGGGAAGAGAGAGAGCAAAAGAGAGGGGGGAGAGAGAGTAAAAGAGAGGGGGGAGAGAGAGAGTAAGAGAGAGGGGAGAGAGAGAGCAAAAGAGAGGGAGAGAGACTGCAAAAGAGGGGGAGAGAGAGCAAAAGAGAGGGGGAAAGAGAGAGTAAAAGAGAGGGGGGAGAGAGAGAGTAAGAGAGAGGGGAGAAAGAGAGCAAAAGAGAGGGGAGAAATAGAGAGCAAAAGAGAGGGGGGGTAGAGAGAGAGCAAGGGGGGGGGGCGCTGTACTGTAAAAAATGGCCCGTGTACACGGGCTTTAGGACTAGTTTAATATATTTGATAAATGTTGGTGACAGCAATATTCCATGTGGATTCATTTGAATCTTTCCTTATTGAATAGAAGGAGCTCAGCCAAGATCTGATTATTCAACATCTACTAATGTATTCGGTTAGATGTATTTTTGTCTTGATTTTTTTTATAAGGACTGGAAGGGGAGGGTCTAGAATTAGCATTATTGTATTGGTCAGTTTAACAATTATCCATAAAGAAGGAAGAAAAAAGGAGGGACAAAATGTATTTCAAGGATCCATAAATCCATTTAGAATGGGCTGGCTGTATAAGTGGACTAGGTAAAACTACAGGATTTGACAAGGGCGGCACATAGGAAGAGCATATTCTGGTTAACAGTGGCAACAGAAAATGGTCTCAAATTTGATCCATCAGCTGGTTATCCACATGCTCTAATGTGAAATTTCAATCTGTTGAACTTTAATCTTTGAGACAATTGATTATGGTTAGATTTAGACAATAGTTGACATAAATGTGGGTAGAGTCATTTTAGTCTTGGACCCAGGCAGCGCAATGACTTGAGTCAGCCCTGTATTAAGAAAAGCATGAAAAAACAATTGAAATGCACTACCAACACAAAGTACAAACTGGACAGAATAATATAAGTGCAAGAAAGAAAAAGAGAAAATAGAAGGTTTATAAATAGCCTCCTGAAAGAGTGATATACAAAGCAGTATCATATTTATTACAAAAATAAAATATCATCAACGCTTCCATAATACATATGCAATAAAATCATCCAAAACCTAAACCCACATCTGCATTAAATAATAGTAAAAACTGTCTGGAAATTAATTACCAAAACATGCAAGTCCTATATACAGACATCCCAACCTGCAAAAACTCATTTCCGGGAGGTACACCCCCCCCCCTCCCAAAAAAAAAGAAAAGTTTGAAAAAAAATACTGGCAATTTACAAAGTGAGAGGACAGCTCTACTCTACTACACACAACAGTGTAATCATTGTAAATGCAGCTTTACCCAACTACATGACAGTGGTGCTTAATTGGAGCAGTATCATTGCTGTAAGGTCAGTTCTGAAGCATTACAGTAGGGGCAACTATACTCTGCTCTATAACACTGGTGCTTAATGGGAGTCTCAGCCATGCACTACTTCACAAGCTGTTGTGTTACACCGTCCACTCTGTTACATTCATAGGTTGCTCCACCTGACATCTTATCGGCAACTTGACTTCAATTAATCCTCTGTGTTATCTGACTATACCGGCATTTACACTGGAGAATAAAACGCAAACGAAGCAGCCAGATCTTTCCTGAAACCAAGCTCAAATGCGGTGACGTCACGGGGCAAGAGGATGGACTGTAGTTATTCAGCCAATCACAAAACTGCTGAACGGAAATTGCCTGGTATTTCGGGGCTGGACTGACCTTACTTGGCGGGATCAGACTGATATACTTCAGGAAAGTTTTCTTCTGTGAAAAGCACACTGGTCTAAAAGAGGCTGCTTCCGGGTGGTAAATCGCCATAGAACAAGCCATTGAGCTGTTGTTCGTTCCTGGTAGAGCACTTCTCTCTTTGTATGCAAATTATTATGACCCTGGGGAAGTCTCCCTATTGGTGATGGGGGAAACCAGACGTGGAATCCTTGCCCAGTGTGCTTAGAGGAATGTGGCTGCACCTCACTGACGAGGCCCATAGGAGGCCGAAACAATTGTCTGGGGTTGTCATGTTCCTTGTTCAGAGGAGAATTGCCTGGTATTTCGGGGCTGGACTGACCTTACTTGGCGTGATCAGACTGATATACTTCAGGAAAGTTTTCTTCTGTGAAAAGCACACTGGTCTAAAAGAGGCTGCTTCCGGGTGGTAAATCGCCATAGAACAAGCCATTGAGCTGTTGTTCGTTCCTGGTAGAGCACTTCTCTCTTTGTATGCAAATTATTATGACCATGGGGAAGTCTCCCTATTGGTGATGGGGGAAACCAGACGTGGACTCCTTGCCCAGTGTGCTTAGAGGAATGTGGCTGCACCTCACTGACGAGGCCCATAGGAGGCCGAAACGATTGTCTGGGGTTGTCATGTTCCTTGTTCAGAGGAGAATTGCCTGGTATTTCGGGGCTGGACTGACCTTACTTGGCGGGATCAGACTGATATACTTCAGGAAAGTTTTCTTCTGTGAAAAGCACACTGGTCTAAAAGAGGCTGCTTCCGGGTGGTAAATCGCCATAGAACAAGCCATTGAGCTGTTGTTCGTTCCTGGTAGAGCGCTTCTCTCTTTGTATGCAAATTATTATGACCCTGGGGAAGTCTCCCTATTGGTGATGGGGGAAACCAGACGTGGACTCCTTGCCCAGTGTGCTTAGAGGAATGTGGCTGCACCTCACTGACGAGGCCCATAGGAGGCCGAAACGATCGTCTGGGGTTGTCATGTTCCTTGTTCAGAGGAGAATTGCCTGGTATTTCGGGGCTGGACTGACCTTACTTGGCGGGATCAGACTGATATACTTCAGGAAAGTTTTCTTCTGTGAAAAGCACACTGGTCTAAAAGAGGCTGCTTCCGGGTGGTAAATTGCCATAGAACAAGCCATTGAGCTGTTGTTCGTTCCTGGTAGAGCGCTTCTCTCTTTGTATGCAAATTATTATGACCCTGGGGAAGTCTCCCTATTGGTGATGGGGGAAACCAGACGTGGACTCCTTGCCCAGTGTGCTTAGAGGAATGTGGCTGCACCTCACTGACGAGGCCCATAGGAGGCCGAAACGATCGTCTGGGGTTGTCATGTTCCTTGTTCAGAGGAGAATTGCCTGGTATTTCGGGGCTTGACTGACCTTACTTGGCAGATCAGACTGATATACTTCAGGAAAGTTTTCTTCTGTGAAAAGCACACTGGTCTAAAAGAGGCTGCTTCCGGGTGGTAAATCGCCATAGAACAAGCCATTGAGCTGTTGTTCGTTCCTGGTAGAGCGCTTCTCTCTTTGTATGCAAATTATTATGACCCTAGGGAAGTCTCCCTATTGGTGATGGGGGAAACCAGACGTGGACTCCTTGCCCAGTGTGCTTAGAGGAATGTGGCTGCACCTCACTGACGAGGCCCATAGGAGGCCGAAACGATCGTCTGGGGTTGTCATGTTCCTTGTTCAGAGGAGAATAGCCTGGTATTTCGGGGCTGGACTGACCTTACTTGGCGGGATCAGACTGATATACTTCAGGAAAGTTTTCTTCTGTGAAAAGCACACTGGTCTAAAAGAGGCTGCTTCCGGGTGGTAAATCGCCATAGAACAAGCCATTGAGCTGTTGTTCGTTCCTGGTAGAGCGCTTCTCTCTTTGTATGCAAATTATTATGACCCTGGGGAAGTCTCCCTATTGGTGATGGGGGAAACCAGACATGGACTCCTTGCCCAGTGTGCTTAGAGGAATGTGGCTGCACCTCACTGACGAGGCCCATAGGAGGCCGAAACGATCGTCTGGGGTTGTCATGTTCCTTGTTCAGAGGAGAATTGCCTGGTATTTCGGGGCTTGACTGACCTTACTTGGCGGATCAGACTGATATACTTCAGGAAAGTTTTCTTCTGTGAAAAGCACACTGTGAAAAGCACACTGGTCTAAAAGAGGCTGCTTCCGGGTGGTAAATCGCCATAGAACAAGCCATTGAGCTGTTGTTCGTTCCTGGTAGAGCGTTTCTCTCTTTGTATGCAAATTATTATGACCCTGGGGAAGTCTCCCTATTGGTGATGGGGGAAACCAGACGTGGACTCCTTGCCCAGTGTGCTTAGAGGAATGTGGCTGCACCTCACTGACGAGGCCCATAGGAGGCCAAAACGATCGTCTGGGGTTGTCATGTTCCTTGTTCAGAGGAGAATTGCCTGATATTTCGGGGCTGGACTGACCTTACTTGGCGGGATCAGACTGATATACTTCAGGAAAGTTTTCTTCTGTGAAAAGCACACTGGTCTAAAAGAGGCTGCTTCGGGGTGGTAAATCGCCATAGAATAAGCCATTGAGCTGTTGTTCGTTCCTGGTAGAGCGCTTCTCTCTTTGTATGCAAATTACTATGACCCTGGGGAAGTCTCCCTATTGGTGATGGGGGAAACCAGACGTGGACTCCTTGCCCAGTGTGCTTAGAGGAATGTGGCTGCACCTCATTGACGAGGCCCATAGGAGGCCGAAACGATCGTCTGGGGTTGTCATGTTCCTTGTTCAGAGGAGAATTGCCTGGTATTTCGGGGCTTGTCTGACCTTACTTGGCGGATCAGACTGATATACTTCAGGAAAGTTTTCTTCTGTGAAAAGCACACTGGTCTAAAAGAGGCTGCTTCCGGGTGGTAAATCGCCATAGAACAAGCCATTGAGCTGTTGTTCGTTCCTGGTAGAGCGCTTCTCTCTTTGTATGCAAATTATTATGACCCTGGGGAAGTCTCCCTATTGGTGATGGGGGAAACCAGACGTGGACTCCTTGCCCAGTGTGCTTAGAGGAATGTGGCTGCACCTCACTGACGAGGCCCATAGGAGGCAGAAACGATCGTCTGGGGTTGTCATGTTCCTTGTTCAGAGGAGAATTGCCTGGTATTTCGGGGCTTGACTGACCTTACTTGGCGGATCAGACTGATATACTTCAGGAAAGTTTTCTTCTGTGAAAAGCACACTGTGAAAAGCACACTGGTCTAAAAGAGGCTGCTTCCGGGTGGTAAATCGCCATAGAACAAGCCATTGAGCTGTTGTTCGTTCCTGGTAGAGCGTTTCTCTCTTTGTATGCAAATTATTATGACCCTGGGGAAGTCTCCCTATTGGTGATGGGGGAAACCAGACGTGGACTCCTTGCCCAGTGTGCTTAGAGGAATGTGGCTGCACCTCACTGACGAGGCCCATAGGAGGCCAAAACGATCGTCTGGGGTTGTCATGTTCCTTGTTCAGAGGAGAATTGCCTGGTATTTCGGGGCTGGACTGACCTTACTTGGCGGGATCAGACTGATATACTTCAGGAAAGTTTTCTTCTGTGAAAAGCACACTGGTCTAAAAGAGGCTGCTTCGGGGTGGTAAATCGTCATAGAATAAGCCATTGAGCTGTTGTTCGTTCCTGGTAGAGCGCTTCTCTCTTTGTATGCAAATTACTATGACCCTGGGGAAGTCTCCCTATTGGTGATGGGGGAAACCAGACGTGGACTCCTTGCCCAGTGTGCTTAGAGGAATGTGGCTGCACCTCACTGACGAGGCCCATAGGAGGCCGAAACGATCGTCTGGGGTTGTCATGTTCCTTGTTCAGAGGAGAATTGCCTGGTATTTCGGGGCTTGACTGACCTTACTTGGCGGATCAGACTGATATACTTCAGGAAAGTTTTCTTCTGTGAAAAGCACACTGGTCTAAAAGAGGCTGCTTCCGGGTGGTAAATCGCCATAGAACAAGCCATTGAGCTGTTGTTCGTTCCTGGTAGAGCGCTTCTCTCTTTGTATGAAAATTATTATGACCCTGGGGAAGTCTCCCTATTGGTGATGGGGGAAACTAGACGTGGACTCCTTGCCCAGTGTGCTTAGAGGAATGTGGCTGCACCTCACTGACGAGGCCCATAGGAGGCCGAAACAATCATCTGGGGTTGTCATGTTCCTTGTTCAGAGGAGAATTGCCTGGTATTTCGGGGCTGGACTGACCTTACTTGGCGGGATCAGACTGATTTACTTCAGTAAAGTTTTCTTCTGTGAAAAGCACACTGGTCTAAAAGAGGCTGCTTCCGGGTGGTAAATCGCCATAGAACAAGCCATTGAGCTGTTGTTCGTTCCTGGTAGAGCGCTTCTCTCTTTGTATGCAAATTATTATGACCCTGGGGAAGTCTCCCTATTGGTGATGGGGGAAACCAGACGTGGACTCCTTGCCCAGTGTGCTTAGAGGAATGTGGCTGCACCTCACTGACGAGGCCCATAGGAGGCCGAAACGATCGTCTGGGGTGGTCATGTTCCTTGTTCAGAGGAGAATTGCCTGGTATTTCGGGGCTGGACTGACCTTACTTGGCGGGATCAGACTGATATACTTCAGGAAAGTTTTCTTCTGTGAAAAGCACACTGGTCTAAAAGAGGCTGCTACTGGGTGGTAAATTGCCATAGAACAAGCCATTGAGCTGTTGTTCGCTCCTGGTAGAGCGCTTCTCTCTTTGTATGGAAAAGGCTAACAAGCTATCGCACAGACCAAAACAAACCAGTGACTGGCTAGTAACAGAGCATGCATAACGGTTTGTTTTGTGTGATGTCATCACACAAAACAAACCGCTATGCACGCTCTGCTACTAGCTGAAGAATGAATTGTATAATAAATTACCAAAAAAATTGTATTGGTTAGTTGCCGTAGGTTGAATTTCAATTCTGGGATAGTCTGATTGGTTTGCAGGCGTCAGGGAGCTGCTATTTCAATGCGGGAGACTCCCAGAGCTTCCGGGAGACTTGGAATGTCTGTATATATATATATATATATATATATCTAGATGTGTGTGTGTCACGGTCTGTAACGATATGTTAGCACCAGCGGGAGGTTTTGGAGGGAATCCAGGAGGCAGGTAGACGGTGCAGCAGCGGGGGGGGGGGGGGGGCTTACATTACAAAAAAAATAATGGTAGAACGAGGGATGTTAGCTACTCTACAAGTAAAAGGTGGGGTGGGGCGACCCTAATCTATGATCGCTGGAGAGGGAAGGTGGGGGGACCACTACAGAACATTTTTTAAAACATTAATAAAATAATAAATTAATAAATATATTTTAAAAAGCTGCCAGTACCTAAGATGGCGGGCACTAGTTAGAGGGGGAAGGATTAGAGAACTGTTTGCGAGGTATCAGGGAGGTTGGAGGGTAAGGGGGATCCTACACTGCAGAAAATATTATAAAAATAAAAAAATCACCTTTAATTTTCATATTGAAGACTGTCAGTCTTAGGTACTACCAGTACCTAAGATGGGGGTGACCAGTAGGGAGTTACTGGGAGGGAAGAGAGCTGTTTTGGAGGGATCAGGTAGGGATCTGGGGGTGGGAAGTGTCAGATGGGAGGGTAATCTTTATAGTAAAGCTAAAATTAACCTTTAAAGCTACCTGATTAATTCCTTTACTCCCGGGAATTTCAGATGTATGTCTATTCCTATACAAAGGGGATCTCAGAGAAGCTTTTACAACCATTTGTGTTATGATTGCACAATGCTATATAAATATTCGCGATGAAATGGTGGCAGGAAATATACCAGAATGGGCCTAGATTTATACCTTGGGTTGTCTGCTTTAAAAAATGTAGTTTTAACAAGTAACTAAAAAAAAAAAACAAGGCTCTATTTCTGTTTAAATGGAGTGATAGCAAAAATGCTAAAAATTCTCTGGTATTTTGGGCAAGTTCTTCTCTGAAAGTCCCAGTAGTTAAGGGGTTAATAACTTTGTATAATTTTCATTGATATGGTGGTTCAGTGGAAGTGTTGAATACTTGCATAGTGATGGAGAGCATCCCCAAGCCTAAAAATTTTTAAGAGATCCCTCTCTGCATATCTCAAAACAGAATGCACCTGTTATGGTTGATTATATATTTCCTACCTATTCTATGTTACATTTCTATGTTACATTTTGCAAATATTATGTATAAATATTGTTTTTGTATTTTATTGTACCCTATTGTATCAATGCAATGTTTTTTGGACCCAGGACATACTTGAAAACGAGAGAAATCTCAATGTATCCTTCCTGGTAAAATATTTTATAAATAAATAAATAAAAATAATATATATATACGCAGATTAGCAAAATGGCTAGCCAGAAACTGCCGGAGACGTCTCATCTGGCCAGCACCAGTTTTATCACTTTCTGCTGCAACACCACATCATTTAGCTGAATCATTTAAAGTGAATGTAAGTTTAGATGATAAAGTGCTGGTTTTTAAAAATTTTATTAAAAACTGGGGCACTTCATCAAAGTTTACATTTTACTAGTGTTATGAAAATATTTACCTTTTAATCTTGACAACCTCTCCAGCGATTCCCCCGGTCGTCGCAAGCCTCTTCATACGTCAGAAATGACACATCTGTCATCCTCCAATCACGGTTCCCCCCCCCCCCCCGGGGGAATCAGTGTCTGATACAATGCCGTGATTGGAGGAAGCCGGATTCCTCATTTTAGACCCGGGAAGAGGCTTTGCGACGGACGGGGGAAGTGATACAGCGGCTGTCAAGAATAAAAGGTAAGTATTTTCACAACACGAGTGAAATGTAAATTTTAATAAATTAAAGTGTCCCTGTTTTTAATCGGATTTTTAAAAACCGGCACTTTATCATCTAAATTTACATTCACTTTAAAAGGTATTTTAAACAGTGCTCCTACAGTAAAAACAAATATGTTAAATCAAAGTAAATGTTAAAAGAAACATTGGCCTCTATTTATCAAAGCGTCAACTATGGTGCATTCGCGGGCGTCAATACGCTCGCCAAACGTTGCAATACATCACGGCCGCGGACCTTAATATGCTCGCCGTAATTATAAAAAAAAGTCCAAAACATGCTCATCAAATACGGTGCGAAGAGGATCGAACTGTTGTTAACTAACAGTCATCGATGTCACAGCTATTCAGGCTTTTCCCAACTTTATTTATATCATTGCAGTACAGTCCACAAACATAGAACATACCTTGTCAGCACATGATTGTATATAGATATTGTAATTTGGTTTGTTTAAATCGAATTTTAAAGATAGCAAGTAGCGACATATTCTTAGCAAAATGGAGAGGGAATTATTTAAAAAAAAAAATTATATATACTGTACATATTTTACTATGATTACGTTATATTTGCAACTTCTATGTGTGTGTATATACAGAGTATATAGTGTATTTGAGATCTATCACTATTTGAAAGGGATAGGAAATAAAATATTTAATTTACAATAGTGGGAGCTAGCTGCTAATTGAGCCTATTATGTAGTTCTTTTGTCTTTGTATATTTATTATTGCGACAAGTTAGGTGCAAAACTGTGCACAAAATATGTAATCCCTGATTTTTAAAGAGAGACAAAGTTGGAGCATAATCCATTCAAAGCAATTTTTTTTATCTCTATATCTAATAATGCATTAAATGTAGATCAATAATATATATATTTTTTTCAGGGTGTACATATTTAATAGTTTGTAATTGACTTGTTAGGTTATATGTTTCATTGTCTTGCAGCATCAAACATATATATATATATATATATATATATATATATATATATATATATATATATATTCCTTGATATCTCTATTTGTATGTATGTACATATTGATCTGTGTCATTTTTAAATAGAATGATAGATGTATTTATGTATATATATTTTTTATTTTTTAAATTTTTATATATATTTGTTATTAATTAATGGGACACCAATATCATAGAATATAATTTCAAGCGACAATACAAACCTTTAACTTTTACTAAAGGAACACTAAGCACATTTATGTACTTTCAGAATTATGATTGAACATTCAATTGAAATTCATTTTCAAAATTACTACTATTAACCATTTTAATTAGTTCTTTGGTTCTCTTTATTTTAAAAATAAGGCATCTAGGCTGAGGAGCAAGATAAATTCAATTGAACCCCCATGGAAAAGCACTATTTCATTGGTGATGTTCAATCAGCAAGGTCAACTCATGTTTTGATTAAAAATGGTCACAATTCATAAATTGAAATGTTTGATTTAAAATACAGATACAAATAGACTGATGACAATTTGAGAATGTGACAAATCTTACAAAGTTTATTTAAATTGTACGCTCTATCTGAAGCATGAACAATAAAATTAATGTTCATTTTCACTTTAATCCTCAGATAACCTTTAATAATTGAAATAGCAATGCACATGTGAAAGCCAATCATATATTGAGACCGATTTAACAAATATCTGCCGGACCTGACCCGACAATATGCTATCTGTATTCAGCATTGCACCAGTAGCTCTTGTGAGCTGCTGGTGCAACGCTGCCCCCTGCAGACTTGAGGACAATTGGCCACCAGCAGGGGATGTCAATCAACCCGATCGTACTCGATCGTTTTTAATTCTTGAGATTCCTGTCTGCCTCATCAGAGCCGGTGGACAGGGTTATGGAGCAGCAGTCTTTAGACCGCTGCTCCCTAACTTGTGTTTCTGTTGATTCCTAATACTCGCCAGAAACACAGTCCCTTAATAAATGTGCCTCAATGTATCTATGTGCATTCATCAATCAGCAGCTATATAGTTTATCGGCATATTATCATCTTTAAATTGTATTTAAAAGAATTGTAGAAACCAAATGTATAATAAATATAGAGTTACCACATTTTATGCTATTTATGCTATTTATACATATTTCTCAATAAAAAAAAATGTTCATGTCACCTGAAATAAATATTTAAATGAATACAGCAACACAATAATTAAGATTAAATATATATTTATTAAAAATTAAAAAAGTTAAAGTCTTTTTTAATTTTTTTTTTCAAACTTTAATTTTTTTTTATTTTTTATTTTTTTAAATTTAGATTTTTCTGAAAAATATGTATATTTTTTTTAATTAAAGCCGATTCATGGCCTCCTGCAGTGCCCGCACAGCCCTGGACACTATTTCAAGTCCTTGGGCAAGGTCTCAAAATATCTCTTGCATGAAGGGCCCAGTTTGGGTGCCCTGATCTTGAGCTAGAAAAAGATCAAAAGAACATATGTTAGATAAAATCTTAATCAAGATACAATTTGTAAAAAATTCTATCAGCCAAACGGAATTAAGGTAGAAAAAATCCTATTGTCTGATCTTCAGGGGGTTAGTGTTAGGTTTTATTAAGGGGGGATTGGGTGGGTTTTAGAGTAGGGTTGGGCGTGTGGGTGGTGGGTTTTAATGTTGGGGGGTATTTGTACTTTTTTTTACAGGTAAAAGAGCTGATTACTTTGGGGCAATGCCCCGCAAAAAGCCCTTTTAAGGGCTATTTGTAATTTAGTATAGGGTAGGGATTTTTATTATTTTGGGGGGCTTTTTTATTTTATTAGGGGGATTAGATTAGGTGTAATTAGTTTAAACAAATTGTAATTATTTTATTATTTTCTGTAATTTAGTGTGTTTTTTTTTCGTAATTTAGATAATTTTATTTAATTGTAATTAATTGTATTTAATTGTAGTTAGTTTAGGGAATTAATTTAATTATAGTGTAGTGTTAGGTGTAATTGTAACTTAGGTTAGGTTTTATTTTACAGGTACTTTTGTATTTATTTTAACTAGGTAGTTATTAAATAGTTAATAACTATTTAATAACTATTGTACCTAGTTAAAATAAATAGAAAGTTGCCTGTAAAATAAAAATAAATCCTAAGCTAGCTACAATGTAACTATTAGTTATATTGTAGCTATTTTAGGGTTTATTTTACAGGTAAGTATTTAGTTTTAAATAGGAATTATTTAGTTAATTGTAGTAATTTTATTTCGATTTATTTAAATTATATTTAAGTTAGGGGGGTGTTAGGGTTAGGGTTAGACTTAGGTTTAGGGGTTAATACATTTAATATAGTGGCGGTGTTAGCCCATAAAACTCTTAACTACTGACTTTTAAATGCAGTAGGAGTCTTGACAGGAGAGGGTGTACCGCTCACTTTTTCCAAGACTCGTAATACCGGCATTAGGAAAATCCCATTGAAAATATGGGATACGCAATTGACGTAAGTGGATTTGCGGTATGTTCGAGTCGCAGAAAAAAAGTGAGCAGTACACCTGTACCTGCCAGACTCGTAATACCAGCGGGCATTAAAAAGCAGCGTTGGGACCTCTCAGCGCTGCTTTTTGACCCTAACGCAAAACTCATAATCTAGGTGTAAGAAAACATATTTTATAGCCATTCTACGTATAATTGTAAGGATGATAATATTTATATTTCTCTTGTTAAGTGTAGTCAGTCCACGGGTCATCCATTACTTATGGAAGCTGCAAGAGGATCACCCAAGCAGAGCTGCTATATAGCTCCTCCCTTCACATGTCATATTCAGTCATTCTCTTGCAGCCTAACTAAAGATAGGTCGTTGTGAGAGGTCTGTGGTGTTTTTTAACTTAGTTTATTTCTTCAATCAAAAGTTTGTTATTTTAAATGGCACCGGAGTGTGCTGTTTGTTCTCAGGCAGCATTAGAAGAAGAATCTGCCTGCGTTTTTTATGATCTTAGCAGACGTAACTAAGATCCACTGGCTGTTCTCATCTGAGGAGTGAGGTAACTTCAGAAAAGGGGAATAGCATGCAGGGCCCCCCTGCAAACGAGGTATGTGCAGTAAATTATTTTTCTGAGGAATGGAATTGACTGAGAAAATACTGCTGATACCAATGTAACGTAAGTTCAGCCTTAAATGCAGTGATAGCGACTGGTATTAGGCTGATGAGTGTGTGTACACTGAATGTATTTTTCTAAGGAATGGAATTGACTCTGAAAATACTGTTAATACTGAAATAATGTATGAGCCTTAACTGCAGTAAAAGCGACTGGTAGCAGGCTTATTAATAACACTTCATAACTTTTAAAATGTATGTTCAAAACGTTTAATGGCATGTTAATCGTTTTTTGTGAGGTACTTGGTGATAAAACTTATTGGGGCATGATTTTTACCACATGGCCATCTTTGTTTTCTGCATAGAAACAGTTTTCTGAGCTTCCCCACTGTTGTAATATGAGTGGGAGGGGCCTATTTTAGCGCTTTTTTGCGCAGTAAAAATTCAGTCACAATCTGTCTACTTCATCCTCCATGATCCAGATCGTCTCTAGAGAGCTCAGGGGTCTTCAAAATTCATTTTGAGGGAGGTAATCAGTCACAGCAGACCTGTGACAGTGTGTTTTGACTGTGTTAAAAACGTTAATTATTAAATTGTTATCCGTTTTTGGGTATTAAGGGGTTAATCATCCATTTGCTGGTGGGTGCAATCCTTTGCTAACTTAATACATTTACTGTGAAAAATTGGTTGCTATAACTAATTTGGTTCATTGTTATTTCAACTGTGACAGCTTTTTGTGCTTCTTAAAGGCACAGTAGCGTTTTTTATATTGCTTGTAAATTTATTTAGAAAAGTATTTCCAAGCTTGCTAGTCTCATTGCTAGTCTGTTTAAACATGTCTGACTCAGATGAATCTCTTTGTTCACTATGTTTAAAGGCCAATGTGGAGCCCAATAGAAATTTGTGTACTAATTGCATTGATGTTACTTTAAATAAAAGTCAATCTTTACATGTAAAGAAATTATCACCAGACAACGAGGGGGAAGTTATGCCGACTAACTCTTCTCACGTGTCAGTACCTTCGCCTCCCGCTCAGGAGGTGCGTGATTTTGTGGCGCCAAGTACATCAGGGAGGCCCTTACAAATCACTTTGCAAGACATGGCTACTGTTATGACAGAAGTATTATCTAAATTGCCAGAATTAAGAGGCAAGCGCGATAGTTCTGGGTTAAGGACAGAGCGCGCGGATGAGGGGAGAGCCATGTCAGATACTGCGTCACAGTTTGCAGAACATGAAGACGGAGAGCTTCATTCTGTGGGTGACGGATCTGATCCAGGGAGACTGGATTCAGAGATTTCTAATTTTAAATTTAAGCTTGAGAACCTCCGCATATTGCTAGGGGCGGTATTAGCGGCTCTGAATGATTGTAACACGGTTGCAATTCCAGAAAAATTATGAAGGTTGGATAGATACTATGCGGTACCGGTGTGTACTGACGTGTTTCCTATACCTAAAAGGCTTACAGAGATTATTAGCAAGGAGTGGGATAGACCTGGTGTGCCTTTTTCCCCTCCTCCCATATTTAGGAAAATGTTTCCTATAGACGCCACCACACAAGACTTATGGCAGACGGTCCCTAAGGTGGAGGGAGCAGTTTCTACTTTAGCTAAGCGTACCACTATCCCGGTGGAGGATAGTTGTGCCTTTTCAGATCCAATGGATAAGAAATTAGAGGGTTACCTTAAGAAAATGTTTGTTCAACAAGGTTTTATCTTACAGCCCCTTGCATGCATTGCGCCTGTCACTGCTGCAGCGGCATTCTGGTTTGAGTCTCTGGAAGAGGCCATTCGCACAGCTCCATTGGATGAAATTATGAACAAGCTTAAAGCACTTAAGCTAGCTAACGCATTTGTTTCTGATACCGTCGTACATTTAACCAAACTTACGGCTAAGAACTCCGGATTCGCCATCCAAGCGCGCAGAGCGCTATGGCTTAAATCCTGGTCAGCTGATGTGACTTCTAAATCTAAATTGCTTAATATTCCTTTCAAAGGGCAGACCTTATTCGGGCCCGGCTTGAAAGAAATTATAGCTGACATTACGGGAGGTAAGGGCCATGCTCTACCTCAGGACAGGGCCAAATCAAAGGCCAAACAGTCTAATTTTCATGCCTTTCGTAACTTCAAGGCAGGAGCAGCATCAACTTCCTCCGCTCCAAAACAGGAAGGAGCTGTTGCTCGTTACAGACAGGGCTGGAAAGTTAACCAGTCCTGGAACAAGGGCAAGCAGGCCAAGAAACCTGCTGCTGCCCCTAAGACAGCATGAAGAGAGGGCCCCCTATCTGGAAACGGATCTAGTGGGGGGCAGACTTTCTCTCTTCGCCCAGGCTTGGGCAAGAGATGTCCAGGATCCCTGGGCGTTGGAGATCATATCTCAGGGATATCTCCTGGACTTCAAAACTTCTCCTCCACGAGGGAGATTTCATCTTTCAAGGTTATCAGCAAACCAAATAAAGAAAGAGGCGTTTCTACGCTGTGTACAAGACCTCTTACTAATGGGGTGATCCACCCAGTTCCGCGGACGGAACACGGGCAAGGATTCTATTCAAATCTATTTGTGGTTCCCAAGAAAGAGGGAACCTTCAGACCAATCTTGGACTTAAAAATCCTAAACAAATTCCTAAGAGTTCCATCATTCAAAATGGAAACTATTCAAACCATCCTTCCCATGATCCAAGAGGGTCAGTACATGACCACAGTGGACTTAAAGGATGCCTACCTTCACATACCGATTCACAAGGATCATTATCGGTACCTAAGATTTGCTTTCCTAGACAGGCATTACCAGTTTGTAGCTCTTCCCTTCGGATTAGCTACGGCTCCAAGAATCTTTACAAAAGTTCTGGGCTCACTTCTGGCGGTACTAAGACCGCGAGGCATAGCGGTGACTCCGTACCTAGACGACATTCTGATACAAGCGTCAAGTTTTCAAACTGCCAAGTCTCATACAGAGATAGTTCTGGCATTTCTGAGGTCGCATGGGTGGAAGGTGAACGTGGAAAAGAGTTCTCTATTACCACTTACAAGGGTTCCCTTTCTAGGGACTCTTATAGATTCTGTAGAGATGAAAATTTACCTGACGGAGGCCAGGTTATCAAAACTTCTAAATGCTTGCCGTGTCCTTCATTCCATTCCACACCCGTCAGTAGCTCAGTGCATGGAAGTAATCGGCTTAATGGTAGCGGCAATGGACATAGTACCATTTGCGCGCCTGCATCTAAGACTGCTGCAATTGTGCATGCTAAGTCAGTGGAATGGGGATTACTCAGATTTGTCCCCCCTGCTAAATCTGGATCAAGAGACCAGAGATTCTCTTCTATGGTGGCTTTCTCGGCCACATCTGTCCAAGGGGATGACCTTTCGCAGGCCAGATTGGACGATTGTAACAACAGACGCCAGCCTTCTAGGCTGGGGCGCAGTCTGGAACTCCCTGAAGGCTCAGGGACTATGGACTCAGGAGGAGAAACTCCTCCCAATAAATATTCTGGAATTAAGAGCAATATTCAATGCTCTCCTAGCTTGGCCTCAGTTAGCAACTCTGAGGTTCATCAGATTTCAGTCGGACAACATCACGACTGTGGCTTACATCAACCATCAAGGGGGAACCAGAAGTTCCCTAGCGATGTTGGAAGTCTCAAAGATAATTCGCTGGGCAGAGTCTCACTCTTGCCACCTGTCAGAGATTTACATCCCAGGCGTGTAGAACTGGGAGGCGGATTTTCTAAGTCGCCAGACTTTTCATCCGGGGGAGTGGGAACTTCATCCGGAGGTCTTTGCTCAACTGATTCATCGTTGGGGCAAACTAGATCTGGATCTCATGGCGTCTCGCCAGAACGACAAGCTTCCTTGTTACGGATCCAGGTCCAGGGACCCGGGAGCGGTGCTGATAGATGCTCTGACAGCCCCTTGGATCTTCAACATGGCTTATGTGTTTCCACCATTTCCGATGCTTCCTCGTTTGATTGCCAAGATCAAACAGGAGAGAGCTTCAGTGATTCTGATAGCGCCTGCGTGGCCACGCAGGACCTGGTATGCAGACCTAGTGGACATGTCGTCCTGCCCACCGTGGTCTCTGCCTCTGAGACAGGACCTTCTAATTCAGGGTCCTTTCAACCATCCAAATCTAATTTCTCTG
This sequence comes from Bombina bombina, assembly GCF_027579735.1. Taxonomy (NCBI): domain Eukaryota; kingdom Metazoa; phylum Chordata; class Amphibia; order Anura; family Bombinatoridae; genus Bombina; species Bombina bombina. The sequence goes on from NC_069501.1 coordinate 984,069,657, forward strand.
AGGCTGACTGCATGGAGATTGAACGCTTGATTCTATCAAAGCGTGGCTTCTCGGAGTCGGTTATTGATACCTTAATACAGGCTAGGAAGCCTGTTACCAGAAGAATTTACCATAAGATATGGCGTAAATATTTATATTGGTGCGAATCCAAGAGTTACTCATGGAGTAAGGTTAGGATTCCTAGGATATTGCTTTTTCTACAAGAGGGTTTAGAAAAGGGCTTATCTGCTAGTTCGTTAAAGGGACAGATTTCTGCTCTGTCTATTCTTCTACACAAACGTCTGGCAGAAGTTCCAGATGTTCAGGCTTTTTGTCAGGCTTTAGCTAGGATTAAGCCTGTGTTTAAGACTGTTGCTCTGCCGTGGAACTTAAACTTAGTTCTTAACATTCTTCAAGGCGTTCCATTTGAACCCCTTCATTCCATTGATATCAAGCTGTTATCCTGGAAGGTTCTGTTTTTGATGGCTATTTCCTCGGCTCGAAGAGTCTCTGAGTTATCTGCCTTACATTGTGATTCTCCTTATCTAATTTTTCATTCAGACAAGGTAGTTCTGCGTACTAAACCTGGGTTCTTACCTAAGGTAGTTACTAACAGGAATATCAATCAAGAGATTGTTGTTCCATCACTGTGTCCTAACCCTTCTTCAAAGAAGGAACGACTTTTTCATAATCTGGACGTAGTCCGTGCCCTGAAGTTCTATTTGCAGGCAACTAAAGATTTTCGTCAAACTTCTTCCCTGTTTGTCGTTTACTTTGGACAGAGGAGAGGTCAAAAGGCTTCGGCTACCTCTCTCTCTTTTTGGCTTCGTAGCATAATACGTTTAGCCTATGAGACTGCTGGACAGCAGCCTCCTGAAAGGATTACAGCTCATTCTTCTAGAGCTGTGGCTTCCACCTGGGCCTTTAAAAATGAGGCCTCTGTTGAACAGATTTGCAAGGCTGCAACTTGGTCTTCACTTCACACTTTTTCAAAATTTTACAAATTTGACACTTTTGCTTCTTCGGAGGCTATTTTTGGGAGAAAGGTGCTTCAGGCAGTGGTTCCTTCTGTTTAAGGTTCCTGCCTTGTCCCTCCCTTCATCCGTGTACTTTAGCTTTGGTATTGGTATTCCATAAGTAATGGATGACCCGTGGACTGACTACACTTAACAAGAGAAAACATAATTTATGCTTACCTGATAAATTTATTTCTCTTGTAGTGTAGTCAGTCCACGGCCGCCCTGTCTTTAAGGCAGATCTAAATTTTAATTAAACTCCAGTCACCACTGCACCCTATGGTTTCTCCTTTCTCGTCTGGTTTTGGTCGAATGACTGAATATGACATGTGAGGGGAGGAGCTATATAGCAGCTCTGCTTGGGTGATCCTCTTGCAGCTTCCTGTTAGGAAGAGATATATTCCATAAGTAATGGATGACCCGTGGACTGACTACACTACAAGAGAAATAAATTTATCAGGTAAGCATAAATTATGTTTCTATGGGGCCTATTTATCAAAAGCGTCAACTATATTGCAATTGCCGGCGTCAATACGATGATCTTATTTATCAAAAAAGCCGTCAAAAACACGGGCGTCAAGTACGGTGTGAAGAGCATCGGACTGGTGTTAACTAACAGTCATCGATGTCGCGGTTATTCGGGTTTTTCACAACTTTATTTATACCATTTCATTACTGTCCATGAACAAGCACATTTCTCTAAAGCTAATCTTTTATTTTTCAACTGTTAATGTCTAAGAAATAGCTACATTTATACCTCAACAAACAATATCTCATAGAAAGTTATTTTTATATTTATTTGTTATACAAAAAAAATCTGTTATATGATACTTTCACATAAATTAATGTGTATTTGTATTTCTAGAAGTCATGATATGCTTTTATCTCATTTTTTATTTTTATAAATGATTATTAATGCTAGGATTTGTACATATATCTTTGCACATACTTGTATATATATATATATATATATATATATATATTGACATGTCTCTAAATTCCTTTTTTTGTTCTAAACAATGTTGTCTTTCATATCTCTGTGTTTATTTATACCACTACTAGTCCTAAAGCCCGTGTACATGGGCCACTTTTTGCAGTACAGCAGTCCCACCCCTTGCTCTCTCTCTATCCCCCCTCTCTTTTGCTCTCTCTTTCTCCCCTCTCTTTTGCTCTCTCTCTCTCTCTCCCCTCTCTTTTACTCTCTCTCTCCCCCTCTCTTTTACTCTCTCTCTCTCTCTCCCCCTTCTCTCTTGCTCTCTCTCTCCCCCCTCTCTTTTGCTCTCTCTCTCCCCCCTCTCTTTTGCTCTCTCTCTCCCCCCTCTCTTTTGCTCTCTCTTCCCCCCTCCGTTTTGCTCTCTCTCTCCCCCCTCTCTATTGCTCTCTCTCTCCCCCTCTCTTTTGCTCTCTCTCTCCCCCTCTCTTTTGCGCTCTTTCCCCTCTCTTTTGCATGCTCTCTCCCCCTCTCTTTTGTGCAGTCTCCCTCCTCTCTTTTGTGCACTCTCCCCCCTCTCTTTTGTGCACTCTCCTCCCTCTCTTTTGTGCTCTCTCCCCCCTATCTTTTGCTGTCTCTCTCCCCCCTCTCTTTTGCCGTCTCTCCGTATCTCTCCCCCCTCTCTTTTGCTGTCTCTCTCCCCCCTCTCTTTTGTGCTCTCTCCCCCTCTCTTTTGCTGTCTCTCTCCCCCCTCTCTTTTGCTGTCTCTCTCCCCCTCTCTTTTGTGCTCTCTCCCCCCTTTCTTTTGCTGTCTCTCTCCCCCTCTCTTTTGCTGTCTCTCTCCCCCTCTCTTTTGCTGTCTCTCTCTCTCTATCCCCCTCTTTTGCTCTCTCTATCCCTACCTCTTTAGAGCTCTCTGTCTCTTAGCAGCCGGCTCCGGTATCTGGCCCCACCCACATCACGTCAGGCCATGCCCGCCAGGTCATGCCCACTCCGCACCCGCCCGGTCACGCCCACTCCACCACATGACGCCAGGTTAGTTGAAAGGCCAGGTGTGTTTGTCCTTGCGCGCAGTCTCTACTGCGCATGACAGCTTCGGACAAACACACTTGGCCTTTTATTATATAGGATATATACAATATATAGTGTAAATGTATTATTATTCTGAACAGGTATAATTTAAAATATAACATGTAATCAGAGTATTATATGTATTTATTTGCAATCAATGGATATTTTAAGAGCTGGGACAGTTTTCTCTCTGTACCTCTGTAACCCTTCCTGATTCCAATACCTTCACTGGCTTCCTCTTGCCTCTAGGATTAAACACAAAATCCTCACTCTGACATAAAAAGCTCTCAACTGCACTGCTCCCCCCTACATCTCAGAACTTGTCTCCAGATACTCTCCCTCCCGTCCCCTTCGATCAGCTCAGGATCTCCTCCTCTCCTCCTCTCTTGTTACTTCCTCACCTAGCCGTTTACAGGACTTCTCCAGACTGGCCCCCATCTTGTGGAACTCCCTGCCTTGCTCCACAAGACTCTCCCCTAGTTTTAACAGTTTCAAGCGCTCCCTAAAAACTCTACTATTCAGGGATGCTTACAACCAACGCTAACCTTTCCGAACTCCACTGCTTTCCCCTTAAACCCCTTAGAATGTAAACCTACGAGCACAGCTGTTTTCAGATCACCTTCATAAGAGACGACTACAACAGTGAAACTCTGGGCAGGGCCCTCTACCCACTTGATCCCTACAAAAGCTATCCTGTATACCGACTATGTTTACAGCGCTGCGGAATCTGTTGGCGCTCTACAAATACCTGATAATAATAATAATAATTGCAATCTAGTTTTAAAAACCACCCCTTCACAGGTGTTATAAAATGGGCTGGCATATAAGATGACATTTCTTACTGAAAAATAAATTCAAGAGAAGGAAGGAAATACACTGAAAATAGAATGACAGTAAAGAGGTGATTTTAATTTCTGCTGTATCTGAATCATGACAGTTTAAAGTTAGGTGGGCTATCCCTTTGAGCTATTTGCTTAAGATTATATTGAATCAAACATCAATTCAAATTTTAAAATCCTTGTCTAAAATATTACACTGTGCGTCCTTATGTCAGCATCAATGTTTATCGTTAATTCTAAATTCACATATACATACTTTTAAAGTATAATACACAATGTAACAAATGGCACTTACAAGTTCTGATCAATGACACAAGTATCGAGCAATTTGATTCGTTAGTGGTACTTTATAATGTGTATTTGAATCAGATTGGCTGATGTCATAAATCATCAAATATGTATATTCCAATCAAAAGTGGTGGAAAAATTCACTAGTGTGTGGGTTATTTAGGAGTTTGCGTCATAATTGGTGCAAAAAGTGTTGAGTCAAATATGGCGCAAAGTGGAGAGTGGGACTTGTATTACATCGCTTAAACATGGTGCCAGGGCCGTTTTTAGAGGCGGGCGAAGCAGGCAGTAGTCCGGGGCGCAGGGGAGAATAAGAGGCGCAGGGGGAAATAAGGGGAAAGCAAGGTGCAGTTACAACTCACTGTCGGCTGTATAGTGAACTATATATACTTTTTAATAAGCCCAGTGTGAGCTCCTATTATGTGTTTCGCTTCCAGCCACTGCCACATGAAGAAAAAAATCTGCATTTTTAATGAGCCGGTATGCGCAGTGCAGTGAAGTTAGCGCACCAGACTCAGCACTGAAGTGAGGTCACGCACCAGAGAAAATGTGTCCTGCTCAGATGGGGTAAAATGTAAAGCACACTATGGTTGGGGAGAAGTGCAGGGATCACAGCCAGGGGTGCAAAGGGTCCTGAAGTTCTGCCTGTGACACTGCCCACCACTTTTCCGTTTGCTAATTTGCAGCAGTAGTTAGTTACTTTTCAGGCTTGTCCCTAGAAACTACAATTGCCATGATGCAAGCAGCTTTATTCATGGACCACCCACCTTGTACACAACAGCACCACCTGAGCACACCGGTTTACTAAACACAGTCACAACAAGCATGGCTCCGTAAGTGCTGTCAGCAATGTGTTTTCTGCTGCATTTAGCTGTGTGTGCAGTAAAGTTTACTGAGGCTGGTGTGTCCATACATGTGTTGTAGTCAGTGAGGTGAGTGATCTCTTACTTTTCAGATCAGGTGCTGGTGAAATAAAAGTGTTCTGTTATTTTTGTTCTGCTTCACTGCATAACTCCCTCCTTTTGCAGCAATTGATACAGCTCACAATGCACTGGACTTCTCCCAAGAGATCTAAAGTTTTTTTAGTGTGTAGTTTATGACAGTCACATTCTGTGCTTAAAGGGACACTGTACCCAATTTTTTTCTTTTGTGATTCAGATTGAGCATGAAATTTTAAGCAACTTTCTCATTTACTCCTATTATCACATTTTCTTCATTCTCTTGGTATCTTTATTTGAAATGCACGAATGTAAGTTTAGATGCTGGCCCATTTTTGGTGAACAACCTTGGTTGTCCTTGCTGATTGGTGGATAAATTCATCCACCAATAAAAAAGTGCTGTCCAGAGTACTGAAACCAAAAAAAAGCTTAGATGCCTTCTTTTTCAAATAAAGATAGCAAGAGAATGAAGAAAAATTGATAATAGGAGCAAATTAGAAAGTTGCTTAAAATTGCATGCTCTATCTGAATTGCAAAAGAAAAAAATTGGGTTCAATGTCCCTTTAAAGGAGGGAGTTAGGGGGCGGAGCCTGGAGCCGTTAGGAGATGGCTGCTTAGAGTTGGAGCTCTGTGCAGTACTATGGCATAGGACGATATGCTGAGGGGATAAACATAAAAGTTTTGCCTCATTTTGTGGGGAAAAGAAGTGCACACTCCCGAAATTGGCTGGGACTGCTGTTGGGAGCCATAAATCTGTCTGCTAGCGGTGGAGCACAGGAGCAGATAGATGCCGAGCGCCATTTTGGTTGCGTGTTAATGCAACACCGGAGCAACTCTCTAAGAGATTTAGCTGCTGGGGATGCTACCAGGAATAAGCGCATACCCTTTAAACGACTCCTAAGACTAGCAGCTACACCGGACATTTAGCGACTCTAACGGAGGACAGCAAGGCTTCAAAAAAGACCCGGTGAGGAGCGGGCTGACACAGAGGGCCTAGAGGCGCATAAACCAGTGGCGGTAAGAAGGGTGTTTGAAAATGACACGCTAGTCAGAGCTGATCTGAGAGACTGAAAGTTGAGCTGGGCGATATGTGTGGGGCTACAATTCAAAGTCCACATTATGTTTTCATGAGCCCATATTAACCCCTGAAGGGGATGGAAGTTATTAATGCATATACAATGCATATAAATATAGAGCATATGTAACGGCCATTTTCTAATAATGCTGGGACCCAGACTAAAGAATCCTGCACTTCACAGCCACAGCTACTAAAAGGGACACACACCAATGAAAGCACTTCTTACACAGCCATTATCAGACATCTAGTAAGGCGACAAGGACACCTACATGCTGACAAGGGGTCTCAATCAATCCTGCCATCTATCTTATAAGCCTGAGATATGATATTAGAGAGGAATAAAGACTTTGATTTCGTTATCAGAGAGCGCTGACGACATATATAATGCTGATAGAGATAAAGGTGGAGGAGCATCAAAAAGCTGGAATATACTCAGAAACCTACAGCATTGTCTCTCTACCACTAGCCTCTTACATTGGTTAAGTACTGACTTATGTGCCTTCTACATTTATTGCATTAACCTCCTTTTATCAATGCATCTATTCTACTATAAACTTCCAAACTAATATACCACTGGAAATTTGACTTAATCTATCAGAACCATGTCAGTGAGGAAACAGAATAAACCCTCCCAGGGGCCTAAATCAGCAGCAGCCAGCCTGTTTTTCAAACCTGCTAAAGGGGAGAAACATTTAGATTCTGCTAACATGGCGCTGGAAGAAGATAACGACTCTGATGCAGGTTCGCAATATACAGAAGAAGATGCAACTCCTGCTACAAAAGCTGACTTGAAGGCACTGGTATCTAAACAGGATATTAGTAAAAATTTTGATAAGCTCTGGGGAAAATTTGACGCTTTTCAAAATACTGTCACGAATAGCCTAGCAGACATAAAGCAAGACATCTTGGAGTTGGGTACTAGGGTTGCAACCCTAGAAGAAAATGAAACCACTATTACAGAAGACCTTTCTGATATTACTCAAAAGATCTCCACGCAGCAGCAGGAAGTAAATGAGATGCATGATAAACTGGAAGATCTCGAGAACAGAGGCCGTAGATGTAATATACGTCTAAAAGGGGTCCCAGAGACAATCTCAGCTGAGGAGCTTCCCATTTATCTACACCAACTATTTCAGGCCATCACGGGAGAAACAGGTGAAGAAAAATTCCAACTGGAAAGGGCACATCGTGCACTAAGAGCAAGGCCAAAAGAAGAAGCGCCACCTAGAGATGTCATAGTGAAGTTTCTTAGATTTCCAGAAAAGGAAGAAATCCTATCGGCAGCCAGGAAGAACCCTACTTTCAAATTTCAGGGGGTGGTGATACAATTCTTTCAGGATTTATGTGTGAGGACTCTACAAAGAAGAAGTTATCTGAGACCCCTTACCACACTCCTGAGAAAACATCAAATAGCATACCGCTGGGGATTCCCCTTCAGCTTATATATTCAGTATAATGGAAGATCATTCAGTTTGAAAGAAGCGTCAGAGATTCCAGAGATATGCCGCAGACTACAATTGGACACTCCTGAGATTCCTCAACTAAACCAGACAGAGAGTTCCTCTCAAATATTGGCAAATCAACCTCTTCAACAGAGACAGAAGTGGACCAAAGTTCCAAAAAGAAAGGCTAAGTCTTAGCGCTTTTTTATCCTCTTGTTCCTGACTAGGCTGAGCTTTTCTACATCTCTCTAGGAGGAGGGGGACGTGAAGAATGTATCCTTTTTGCATCCAGTGACACTTTTTTAGGGTATGAACTGATATACCAGATACCCGGGAGAACATTAGACTCCTACTAGCGAAAGTCAGGGTAGCTGTAGATTCGGGAGGGAATGGGGTCAGAAAGCAATTAAAGGCTAGGAGGTGATTGTTAAGAAAATGTTAAATGTTATCTTTCCAGATGCTCTCAAGGAAAAGGGGGTGTATCCCTTCTTCTTCTTCTTTTTTTTTCATTAGATTGCCTATTGTTATAGTACAGACAGTATGTAACTACAACCAACCTGAGTGGGGAAGAGGTAAAGGTTGGGGATGTTTTTGTTTTATGTTTATTTTGTTTATTTTACTTTTTTGCCTACAGGAGACAGGGATCTTTGATCCTTGGCTACTATGCTATCATTTGTATATTTGACAATTTGTTTTTGATTGTTATTTCATGTGTTCTTGTTTTTGTTTATGTCCTGTCGACTCGCCTTATTTCTATGCACGAATCATTTAACCAAAGAAAACCTTATCTACAATGCCTATGGGCGACAAGAATGATTGAGGAGACAGCGGATCCGGGGGGGGGGGGGTCCCCCACACACAAAATAGTAAGTAATGACTTTTAATCTTCAACTAATTTCACACAACGTCAGGGGCCTCAACACTGACCCAAAGCGTAGAACAGCGATGAGCCAATACATTAGATTGAAGGCTAACATCATTTACCTTCAAGAGACACACTTTACCAGGGAAGCCATTCCCAAATATTGGGCCAGAGGGTACACTCAACATTTTCACTCTATAACAGATAGGAAAAAAAGGGGAGTATCAATACTAATTCATCATTCGGTGGGGTTTGTGATGGAAGAAACAATTAGGGATCCAGAAGGCAGGTTTTTGATACTTAAAGGTAGAATACGGGATAAGCACATAGTCTTTTGTAATGTTTATGCGCCCAATGAAACACAAGCGCCCTTTTTCTCTCATGTCTCGGATCTACTGACACATTGGTCGCATTTCCGGATAATCTTAGGGGGGGATTTTAATGTGTCAATGTATGCACACCAAGACAAAGACAAGGTTCCACTAACCCGAAAACAAATGAGACACAACTCTACAGTTAAAAAAATAAAAGATACTTTCTTATCACATAATATTTTAGATTCCTGGGACACCTTATACGGTAAAACAAATGACTATACATACTATTCGTTTGCACATAGTTCCTACTCAAAGTTAGACTACATCTATCTGAGTCAGACATTGATCCCAGACCTAGCCTCTTCTAAGATACACGCATGTGCATGGTCGGATCATTCTATAGTTCAAGTAGACATCAAACAAACTTTCCACACTAGTGCAACACGGTCCTGGAACTTTGACCCATATGTTCTTCAAGACGTTAAGACGAGAGAATCTATATCTAAGGCACTGTCAGAATATTGGGGCTTAAACGAGGGAACCACCTCCAATCCTATCACCATTTGGGCGGCACATAAACCCTATATTAGAGGGCTGCTTATTAAAGAAAAAGCGGCCTTAACCAAAGCTGCTAGGCGGCAGACGGAAACATTGCAAAAAGAAATAGACACACTCACTAGGACACATCAACTGAACTCATCACCCATCATCTTTACACAATTACAGGCTAAAAGATTAGAACTAGCTACAATTATGAACAAGACATCAGTTAGGGCAGCGCACAGATTAAACTCACACTATTTTTTATATGCAAACAAGCCCGACAGATATTTGGCTCATAAGCTGAAGGAAAGGACTAAGTCTTTTACGATACCTTCTCTACAAAAATCTGATGGCTCTTGTACATCTGATCCCCAGGAGATAGCGGATAGTTTCGCTCAATATTATGCTCAACTCTATGACGGAAAAAAAGTTACACATTCTGACCAGATGACCAGACTCCGGTCTAACTTCCTAGATGACACTAGACTGACTCCCCTGGGGGACGAGGACAGGGATGAATTAAATGCAGAAATTACGACTAGAGAGGTCCATAATGCCATTAAAGAGCTTAAGCCAGGAAAAGCAGCGGGTCCAGATGGGTTCCCAGGGGACTATTACCAACTTTTCAAATCGGTACTCATCCCACATGTAGTTTCCCTATGCAATGATATTTTAAAAGGTAATGAGATCCCCGAGGAAATTTTACAAGCAAAAATAGTAGTTATCCCCAAAGCAGGCAGAAACCCAAAATTATGTCAAAATTATCGCCCTATTTCCCTCATCAATCAGGACATTAAGATTTTTACTAAGATTCTTGCGAATAGACTCAAATTATATTTACCCAAGCTAATTCATCCTGACCAGGTGGGCTTTGTTCCAGATAGGGAAGCCCCAGACAACACGAGGCGTGCGATCTCCCTGATAGAGTATCTTAGCAAAACGAGAACGCCTTCTCTGGTCCTATCCTTGGATGCGGAGAAGGCGTTCGATAGAATAGATTGGGAATTTATGCTAGAAGTTTTAGGTAGATTAAATATTCAGGGCTCATTTGTTCAAGCCATCAAAAGCATTTATTCTCACCCTACAGCTAGTGTCAGAGCGGCAGGTTATCAGTCAAAACTGATAGACATTTTAAATGGTACTCGCCAAGGCTGCCCACTTTCACCCCTGTTATTCGCAATATGTATAGAGCCATTAGCAGAGAAGATACGCATATCACCAGATATCCATGGGGTTTCACTCAGGGGACAGGAATTTAAAGTGTCGCTGTTTGCAGACGATGTCCTTCTCACATTGACTAGACCACTCGTTTCCCTACCAAATCTATATAAGGTTCTACAAGATTACTCAGATATATCAGGGTACAAGGTTAATCTAGAAAAATGTGAGGCTATCCCTATTGCCCTCCCTAACCATACCAAAAAACTTATAGAAACGAATTTTGAGTTTACATGGAATAAGGGGTCGATTAAATATCTGGGGGTTAAACTCTCGAATAACATTGATGATTTATACAATCTGAATTATGTCCCTTTATACAGATCGATTAGGAAAGACTTAGATGTCTGGAAAAAAGGCAGGTTTTCCTGGTATGGCCGACTAACGTCAATTAAAATGAATATCCTACCAAGGCTTCTCTACCTTTTCCGAGCCTTACCTATTAAAGTGCCATTGATTGACCTTAGTAAACTTCAAAAGGACTTAGTGAGCTTTTTCAGAGGTGCTAAAACAGCTAGAATCCCATCTCATGTTTTACAGCAACACAGACAATTGGGAGGGGTGGGAATGCCAAATTTGTTACAGTACTATCAAGCGGCGAGATTAGCTCAGACCACCTTATTTAGCAAAAACCCAGCAGATCGGGTGTGGATCCGTGTGGAGACGCTAATGACAGAGTATAGCAACCCAGACGATATCCTATGGGATCACTCGAAACAACCCTTTAAGGGAAAGCCGGCCTCCAGATTTACGATAGAGATGATGCAGACTTGGACCGTGTTGTCCAGATCTTTAAACCTAATTCCAATAGACTCAGTAGTGAGACCAATTAAGACTCTTCTAAATCCAGATTTTCATCTACACATGGGGAAGTGGGACAATAAAGGGCTATATAGGGTTGCAGACTTTTTACACAATAATAAACTAGCTACATATCAACAAATTCAAGACAAGATATATCCAGAGAAAATGCAATGGTTCCTGTACCTACAAATATCTTCAACTATCACTAAATTTAGGAAACATAGCTCAGCGACACTGTTGACAACACTCGAACGTCTATGCAACTCACCTAATCAACACAAAAAACTGATTTCAGCTATATACTTAGCGATACAAAAGGCTAAACATACCTCTAAAACTAAACTGATGGAACAGTGGGAAAGGGAACTGAACAAAATATACTCAATCGATGAGTGGGACACACTCCTATACACATCGAGCAAAGGAATGATCAGTGCGGACTTTAGAGAAAATTGCCTAAAAACATCTTTCAGGTGGTACTTGACCCCCATTATCACCTCCCACTACACTCAGGGGGGCAGCAAACTCTGTTATAGGGGATGTGCAGACAGGGGGACATATATTCATATGTGGTGGGAATGCCCGCAAATTAAACAGATATGGTCTAGGCTGTCTACACTACTTAGCGAGGTCCTGACGACATCTATCTCTCTGACTGCTCCACAGGCGCTGCTAAACGAACATATAGAACCCTTCAATGCACCCATTAACACCTTTATACGGATTCTGTGTACTGCTACTAGAATATGTGTGGCACGACACTGGAAGTCAGGGGCACCCTCGTGGGGCGAGGTGACGGATAAAATAAAGGCTACATATAAATTGTCGGAAACAGCAGCACATATTCAAAATAACCACAATCAATTTTCCAAGATATGGTACTTCTGGCTATTAGCGGGTTATTAGTGATGACAGTGGGGTTGAGGGGTGCACCCTGACTACGGAAGGTGAGGATCTAATGTTTGGGTTGGGTAGGGAAGACCAACCAACATTGACTAGAAAACCTCTCGGAGTGACCTTAAAATCGGTGGGGGCCCCTTTCCTGGATCTGCTGCAGTTGGAAAGAGTCGACAGGCAAGTTGAAGTTTGTTTTTTTTTCTTAATTGCTGAGTTGTTTTATTTTTTGTTGTTTAGTTGTTTGGGGGGGGGGGGAAATGTAGGCTATACAAACATGATGAGCTTGGAAAAGGGAGCAGTGAGAAATGGTTCAAAATGCCTTCTTTTGTTATTACCTCCACCATGCTCACATAAATGTGAATTGATAAATCTCTTTGCAGCATTATGGATCAGATAGGTTGCATCATAGACATTATACTAGTTCACTGTTGTAAAATAACTGACTCTGAAGATATCAACCTTACAAGAGATTACTGATTAACGGATTAGGACCTATGTAAAAGAGTTGGTAAAGGCGATACAGCTTGTACTCAATGAACAATGTGATCTGTACCTGTTGTTTATAATGTAAAGCGAATAAAAATTATTTCAACTAAAGGAGGGAGTTATGCACTGAAACAGAACAAAAATACCAGCATAAGACAACAGCAGTTTGTCATTAAGTTTATTATACTAATTTAACACATACAAACAAATGTCCCTTCAAAATGAAAACAAAAATTTCAAAATTCAGTTTAAACACAATGCAGAGGCGTATAGGATTTATAACTTAATCCTATTTCACAACACAGTGCTAAATAACATTCTGGCAGCCATGAGGCTAATCACAACTGTGTTGTTATATAATATTCCTGTATAAAAAAATGCTGGTTTCTAGATAGCCCTGAGCCATACATTTATATGTATGTATTTACATATGTTCTATGCTACTTATATTGCAGATACTGACACAAAGGTTCTGTATTTTTTGTTATTACATAAATTTGTAGAAATTAATTTTAGTGAGTGCTGCACAATCTTCTGATGAGGTTTAGTTTTACATTTCAGAGCAAACTATTTGAAGGGAATTCAGGAAAATCTTTAGCTGCAAGTGCACAAGTATGAGGAGCGATGATGGGGGTATTAAAATGTGCACATAGGTATAAGAACTGAAGGATGTAATTTATATTGCATTTGACCTCATTAACATATATCACTAGCCACCCTGCATTGCTTTGTATTTAAAGGGATACTAAATGCAAATTTTGAATCATGAAAGAAAAAAATTGTTTTTATTATCCCTGCAAATGGATTAAAACATAGGTAAATTACCACTCTGGAGCCACACAATACTGCTTGTCCTGAGCAGACACAACCCTGAAAGAATGAGCTGTGGTTATTACCAGGACCAGCAGTGCTCTTTGTTTTAACCCCTTTGCAATAGCATTGTGGTGTTGTTAGTAATACAATGACATGGTCTAACGAGTTGCCATTTGTCAATATTTCACTATAATTGTTCTTTAACCTCCAACACACAGTTTAAAGAGAAATTAAACACTTTCAGATTGTAATAACATGTTTGCAAAAAACAAACAAAGAAAAACAAAAAAAGGAAATGTATCAAAATCATGATTTTGTTTTGTGTGGGGGTGTATGTATGTATATATATATAGTTGATTTATGGCCTGTTTCTGCTTGTCAGTGTCTGAGTAGCTCTATGTACTGGTTATATAGGTTTTTTTGTTTTATTTAAAGGGATAGGTAAAGTCCAAATTAAACTTTCAATTCTTACCTGAATGCATTTGACAGTTTTTCGCAGCTAGAGGGCCGTAGTTCATGTGTATCATATAAATAACATATCTATATATATCTGTGTGTGTGTGTATATATATATATATATATATATATATATATAATTACGGACAAAGTGCACTCCAAACCTTCTTATGAACAGCCTTGGGTGCAGCAAACAATATGTACAGTTGAGTAGAAGAAAGTGCACTCCTAAGGATCTTTAAGTAAGTCCTTAGGAGTGCACTTTCTTCTACTCAACTATATATATATAAATATATATATATATTATACAATGTGTGTGTGTGTATGTGTGAGTACTGCATGTATGTGCGTTAGTGTGTGTAAATCTGTGTCTCTGAATGAGGGTGTGATTGTTTTCTATCTGTGATCTGTAACATAAGAAGAGAAGAGACAGAGCGCAACCACCTCTGAGCGTAAAACAGTTTATTACAAAGATCAGCTGAGATAAAAGCACTTGTGCACAACAAACACATACATAAAACAATAAAAATGCAGTCACAAAAAGGTCACCACAGATCCAGATCCTCCGTTAGTTCCCAGAGAGGGTTATTCCTTCTCTTACTCCTCTGCTCTTCTGCAATCCTATGGAGCGGGTAACGGGGAAGCTAGGACGCCACCGGAAATGGTTCGGGTAAACCCCACGTCACGGACTCACTGTCTGAAGCCGTCAACAGCTACTCCACTGTAGCCGGATCCTGAGGGGCACTCTACGCGTTTCGTCGGGTTGCGACCCGACTTTAACAAGAGATAGTTTAGTTGTGGTAAGTAGTTCCTTTTAAAAGTGGCGGATTTGACACGCCTCCGGTAAGGGCAGTTCTGATAGGCTGATGATCGTAGCTCATAATATGTCTATAGTGTCCATCCTGCAGCCCTAATAAAAACATTACTAGTGATAAAAAGACACAAATGGGTACAGGGAAATAACATATTAAAAGATATATAATGTGAGTAAATATTTAATTGATTGATTTCATTTAATTTAAAACTTAGTGAGCAAGAATACATTACAAATATAAAATTCATTGAATCCTAACAAATAACTTCCTATGTGGATACAAAATTCATAAATACATGAATAAATAAAGGGCAATACAAAATTGATAAGAAAGTTGCTGAATATAAAATAGAATAGAATTAATAATCAAAGTAAAGAAACTAGTATAAGGTACTTAAATGGACAATGACATTCATGTATAAAAATACTAGGCATTCATTGTCACAGGAATTCAAATACTATACTAGCCTAAAGAGCATCCAAAGATAAGACATATAATAAGGTCTAACAATGAAGAAAAAAGCATGGAAACAACTCAATAGGGACCTGTCATGACCTAACTAGGTGAAACCTATATGCATGTCCTCAAACTTATACCTACACTGACATGAAATAGGTTATGAATATTAAATTTTGTAAGAATACTAATGATCTAAATAAAAGCCTGGAGGTCTAGATCAATATTCAGACCCTTCGGGTTGTCAGTGTTGAGGGTTCTGAGTTTGTGGATCCAAAAGGTTTCTTGTTGTCTCAGACTCCTCAATCTATTTTTTTCCACGACCTCAAGGGTGGCAGATTGAAAACTAGGTACGCTGAGTCGGAAAAGACGCAAGCATAAATGTAGAATTTTTGATAACTTAGTGAGAGGTTCAAATAGAGTCGATTAGGAAGGCGAATGAACACAATTCCGCTCGAATACCACTGTTTTCAACTCACATCGATGTGCGTCAGAATGAGATTGCGGAATCGTATTTTAAATCACAAATTTCAACATTTGGTGATCTTGAAGGCTTTGATAACTACGGCGGATCAATCTCACGACAAATACAACACGGAATTCAAGCGTATTTTCAGTTGACGCTTTGAAAATAGGCCCCTATGTATTTTTTTTTTTTGCATTATTATTTTTATTTCAGTTTAAATTAGTTATATTAGGTATAAAGAGCCAGGCAGAGTGTGCTCCTGAATTCTGCACCAAAAAATTATTGCAGTCCTATCTAGTCCAAATGTGTACTCTTTACTTGCTGTTTGTTTTCTCCACCTAACCCTGATTGCTTTGTACTTTGTTTCTAGGCTGATTTCTATTACACCACATGAATCACTGTAGCTGTTACACCTATTGATTGTAATGATTAAAGCTAATTGTATTTATTTTATTTAGCCAAAATGTTATTCCACCATTATTTGCAATAGCTTCAATATATCAAATTACATAATAATGTGTATTTCTATGTAAAACAGATAGTGGATTAATATGTTTTAAAGATCCTTCCTTTAACATATAACAATGTCTTAAATGTTTCTAAGTTAAAAGATTTTAACAAAAGGGGCCCAAAGGCACTACTGAAGATGAAAAAGGGAATATCGTATTGAGAATTACAATTTGGCAAGGGAATGAATTAGATTCCCTTGCAGTAAGTAACTAATAATATAGTGATATGGTGCTATGTACATTAACTGAACTCAAAAAACAAATTGGAGGTATGACCTCCAAAAAAGGTACATATAGGTAGCACTCAAATTCCCTTTATAAATGGTATCGACAGAGATATGAGTGGCGGATATACTAGGTTGTTTAAAATATAACTTTTATTGGGACTTTTAAAATAATGGAAAGACAAAACAATTAAAATTACAGAAACTTGAGTCCATTTATTCAGGGACAGGGATAACAATTTTACTGGAGATGGGGTTGGCTAAATAAAGATATACTCCTATATAGGATTGGTAACTCTGATTTATCCAATTGTTGGTAAAAATATCTATAATAGTGCTACTACAGGTATAGTGCACTAATTTAAGTTGTAAATATTTATATACACTGTTTAATTTCCACAAGTTGTAGGTGCTTATGGTATATTGTGATATACCATTTACTTATTGAAATTCAGTAACTCGGTATGCTACCCTTATTGTTGTGTAGATTGTGAATATAACAAATGGTATTTATACTCAGTGGTTAACTCATTAAAATTGTACCAAAACTATAGCCACTGGTTATTAATCACAATAATATCTATAGTGAGTAAGGTTTATTGACTGGATGTTTTATTAGCTGATAATACAACCACTTATGATATTAGTATATATCTCTGTATGTTATCTCAATGTAACATATAGGATGCTGCCCTTGTAATTGTGTAACTTATAAAACATAATTTATGCTTACCTGATAAATTCCTTTCTTCTGTTGTGCGATCAGTCCACGGGTCATCATTACTTCTGGGATATAACTCCTCCCCAACAGGAAATGCAAGAGGATTCACCCAGCAGAGCTGATATAGCTCCTCCCCTCTACGTCAGTCCCAGTCATTCGACCAAGAATCAACGAGAAAGGAGTAACCAAGGGTGAAGTGGTGACTGGAGTATAATTTAAAAAATATTTACCTGCCTTAAAAAACAGGGCGGGCCGTGGACTGATCGCACAACAGAAGAAAGGAATTTATCAGGTAAGCATAAATTATGTTTTCTTCTGTTATGTGCGATCAGTCCACGGGTCATCATTACTTCTGGGATACCAATACCAAAGCAAAAGTACACGGATGACGGGAGGGATAGGCAGGCTCATTATATAGAAGGAACCACTGCCTGAAGAACCTTTCTCCCAAAAATAGCCTCCGAAGAAGCAAAAGTGTCAAATTTGTAAAATTTGGAAAAAGTATGAAGCGAAGACCAAGTTGCAGCCTTGCAAATCTGTTCAACAGAGGCCTCATTCTTAAAGGCCCAAGTGGAAGCCACAGCTCTAGTGGAGTGAGCTGTAATTCTTTCAGGAGGCTGCTGTCCAGCAGTCTCATAGGCTAAACGTATTATGCTACGAAGCCAGAAAGAGAGAGAGGTAGCAGAAGCTTTTTGACCTCTCCTCTGTCCAGAATAAACGACAAACAAGGAAGAAGTTTGGCGAAAATTTTTAGTTGCCTGCAAGTAGAACTTGAGGGCACGAACTACATCCAGATTGTGTAGAAGACGTTCCTTCTTTGAAGAAGGATTTGGACACAAGGATGGAACAACAATCTCTTGATTGATATTCCTGTTAGTAACTACCTTAGGTAAGAACCCAGGTTTAGTACGCAGAACTACCTTGTCTGAGTGAAAGATCAGATAAGGAGAATCACAATGTAGGGCTGATAACTCAGAGACTCTTCGAGCCGAGGAAATAGCCATTAAAAATAGAACTTTCCACGATAACAATTTTATATCAATGGAATGAAGGGGTTCAAATGGAACACCTTGTAAAACGTTAAGAACTAAGTTTAAACTCCATGGCGGAGCAACGGCTTTAAACACAGGCTTGATCCTAGCTAAAGCTTGACAAAAAGCCTGGACGTCTGGATTTTCTGACAGACGCCTGTGCAACAAGATGGACAGAGCTGAAATCTGTCCCTTTAATGAACTAGCCGATAAACCCTTTTCTAGACCTTCTTGTAGAAAGGACAATATCCTAGGGATCCTAACCTTACTCCAGGAGTAACGTTTGGATTCGCACCAGTATAGGTATTTGCGCCATATTTTATGGTAAATCTTTCTGGTAACAGGCTTCCTAGCCTGGATCAGGGTATCAATAACCGACTCAGAAAAACCACGCTTTGATAAAATCAAGCGTTCAATTTCCAAGCAGTCAGTTTCAGAGAAGTTAGATTTTGATGTTTGAATGGACCCTGTATCAGAAGGTCCTGTCTCAGAGGTAGAGACCAAGGCGGACAGGATGACATGTCCACTAGATCTGCATACCAAGTCCTGCGTGGCCATGCAGGCGCTATTAGAATCACAGATGCTCTCTCTTGTTTGATTTTCGCAATCAATCGAGGAAGCAGCGGGAAGGGTGGAAACACATAAGCCATCCCGAAGTTCCAAGGTGCTGTCAAAGCATCTATCAGAACCGCTTCCGGATCCCTGGATCTGGACCCGTAGTGAGGAAGTTTGGCGTTCTGGCGAGACGCCATGAGATCTATCTCTGGTTTGCCCCAACGTCGAAGTATTTGGGCAAAAATCTCCGGATGAAGTTCCCACTCTCCCGGATGAAAAGTCTGGCGACTCAAGAAATCCGCCTCCCAGTTCTCCACTCCCGGGATGTGGATTGCTGACAGGTGGCAAGAGTGAGACTCTGCCCAGCGAATTATCTTTGATACTTCCATCATTGCTAGGGAGCTTCTTGTCCCTCCCTGATGGTTGATGTAAGCTACAGTCGTGATATTGTCCGACTGAAACCTGATGAACCCCTGAGTTGTTAATTGGGGCCAAGCTAGAAGGGCATTGAGAACTGCCCTCAATTCCAGAATGTTTATTGGAAGGAGACTCTCCTCCTGATTCCATAATCCCTGAGTCTTCAGAGAATTCCAGACAGCGCCCCAACCTAGTAGGCTGGCGTCTGTTGTTACGATTGTCCAGTCTGGCCTGCTGAATGGCATCCCCCTGGACAGGTGTGGCCGATAAAGCCACCATAGAAGAGAATTTCTGGTCTCTTGATTCAGATTCAGGGTAGGGGACAAATCTGAGTAATCCCCATTCCACTGACTTAGCATGCACAATTGCAGCGGTCTGAGGTGTAGGCGTGCAAAAGGTACTATGTCCATTGCCGCTACCATTAAGCCGATCACCTCCATGCATTGAGCCACTGACGGGTGTTGAATGGAATGAAGGACACGGCATGCATCCTGAAGCCTTGTTAACCTGTCTTCTGTCAGGTAAATCTTCATTTCTACAGAATCTATAAGAGTCCCCAAGAATGGAACTCTTGTGAGAGGAAAAAGAGAACTTTTCTTTTCGTTCACTTTCCATCCATGCGACCTTAGAAATGCCAGAACTAACTCTGTATGAGACTTGGCAGTTTGAAAGCTTGAAGCTTGTATTAGAATGTCGTCTAGGTACGGAGCTACCGAAATCCCTCGCGGTCTTAGTACCGCCAGAAGGGCGCCCAGAACCTTTGTGAAGATTCTTGGGGCCGTAGCCAATCCGAATGGAAGAGCTACAAACTGGTAGTGCCTGTCTAGGAAGGCAAACCGTAGATACCGTTGATGATCTTTGTGAATCGGTATGTGAAGGTAAGCATCTTTTAAATCCACTGTGGTCATGTACTGACCCTTTTGGATCATAGGTAAGATTGTCCGAATAGTTTCCATTTTGAACGATGGAACTCTTAGGAATTTGTTTAGAATCTTTAAATCTAAGATTGGCCTGAAAGTTCCCTCTTTTTTGGGAACCACAAACAGGTTTGAGTAGAACCCTTGTCCTTGTTCCGACCGCGGAACTGGATGGATCACTCCCATTAATAACAGATCTTGTACACAGCGTAGAAACGCTTCTTTCTTTATCTGGTTTGTTGACAACCTTGACAGATGAAATCTCCCTTTTGGGGGAGATAATTTGAAGTCTAGAAGGTATCCCTGAGATATGATCTCCAGCGCCCAGGGATCCTGAACATCTCTTGCCCAGGCCTGAGC
Organism: Bombina bombina; assembly: GCF_027579735.1. Lineage (NCBI taxonomy): Eukaryota > Metazoa > Chordata > Amphibia > Anura > Bombinatoridae > Bombina > Bombina bombina. The sequence continues at coordinate 984,090,106 of NC_069501.1, forward strand.
GAAGAGAGAAAGTCTGCCCCCCACTAGATCCGGTCCCGGATCGGGGGCTCTCGGTTCATGCTGTCTTTGGGGCAGCAGCAGGTTTCCTGGTCTGTTTGCCCTTATTCCAGGACTGGTTAGGTTTCCAGCCTTGTCTGTAACGAGCAACAGCTCCTTCCTGTTTTGGTGCAGTGGAGGTTGACGCTGCTCCAGGTTTGAAATTCCGAAAGGAACGAAAATTAGACTGTCTAGCCTTAGCTTTGGCTTTGTCTTGAGGTAGGGCGTGGCCCTTACCTCCTGTAATGTCAGCGATAATTTCTTTCAACCCGGGCCCAAATAAAGACTGCCCCTTGAAAGGTATATTAAGTAATTTAGACTTAGAAGTAACATCAGCTGACCAGGATTTTAGCCACAGTGCTCTACGTGCCTGTATGGCGAATCCAGAGTTCTTAGCCGTAAGTTTAGTTAAATGTACTACGGCCTCCGAAATGAATGAATTGGCTAGTTTAAGGACTCTAAGCCTGTCCATAATGTCGTCTAGCGTAGACGAACTAAGGTTCTCTTCCAGAGACTCAATCCAAAATGCTGCCGCAGCCGTAATCGGCGCGATACATGCAAGGGGTTGCAATATAAAACCTTGTTGAACAAACATTTTCTTAAGGTAACCCTCTAATTTTTTATCCATTGGATCTGAAAAAGCACAGCTATCCTCCACCGGGATAGTGGTACGCTTAGCTAAAGTAGAAACTGCTCCCTCCACCTTAGGGACCGTTTGCCATAAGTCCCGAGTAGTGGCGTCTATTGGAAACATCTTTCTAAATATTGGAGGGGGTGAGAACGGCACACCGGGTCTATCCCACTCCTTAGTAACAATTTCAGTTAATCTCTTAGGTATAGGAAAAACGTCAGTACTCGCCGGTACCGCAAAGTATTTATCCAACCTACACATTTTCTCTGGTATTGCAACGGTGTTACAATCATTGAGAGCTGCTAAGACCTCCCCTAGTAATGCACGGAGGTTCTCCAATTTAAATTTAAAATTTGAAATATCTGAATCCAATCTGTTTGGATCAGAACCGTCACCCACAGAATGAAGCTCTCCGTCCTCATGCTCTGCAAGCTGTGACGCAGTATCAGACATGGCCCTAGTATTGTCAGCGCACTCTGTTCTCACCCCAGAGTGATCACGCTTGCCTCTTAGTTCTGGTAATTTAGACAAAACTTCAGTCATAACAGTAGCCATATCATGTAATGTTATCTGTAATGGCCGCCCAGATGTATTAGGCGCCATAATATCACTCACCTCCCGGGCGGGAGATGCAGGTACTGCCGCGTGAGGCGAGTTAGTCGGCATAACTCTTCCCTCGCAGTTTGGTGAAATTTGTTCACATTGTACAAATTGACTTTTATTTAAAGTAGCATCAATACAGTTAGTACATAAATTTCTATTGGGCTCCACCTTGGCATTGGAACAAATGACACAGATATTCTCTGAGTCAGACATGTTTAACACACTAGCAATAACTTGCAACCTGGATATAATCTTTTTTAGCAAAAACGTACTGTGCCTCAAAGAGGTACTTTAACGATTAAATGACAGTTGAGATAATGAACTGAAACAGTTATAGCATCAAGTTTAAAATAACACAACTTTTAGCAAAGGTTTGTTCCCATTAGTAAATAACTAAATTTGACATAAAAAATTATAGAGTAACGTTTTTATTCACAGTCAATAAAAATTCTCACAGCTCTGCTGAGAGAATGTACCTCCCTTCAAAGAAGTTTGAAGACCCCTGAGATCTGTCAGTGAACCGGATCATGCAGGAAATATAATAGTAGCTGACTGGAATTTTTTGATGCGTAGCAAAAGAGCGCCAAAACGGCCCCTCCCTCTCACACACAGCAGTGAGGAGAAACGAAACTGTCACAATTTAAAGCAGACAACTGCCAAGTGGAAAATAATGCCCAAACATTTATTTACTCAGTACCTCAGCAATGTAAACGATTCTACATTCCAGCAAAAACGTTTAACATGACAATATTTATTAAAAGGATTAGTGACCTTTAACAGAGTAGTTCCGGTGAAAAACCATTCCCAGAATACTGAAGTGTATACATACATGTCATTATAACGGTATAGCAGGATTTTTTCATCAATTCCATTCAGAAAATAAAAACTGCTACATACCTCAATGCAGATTCATCTGCCCGCTGTCCCCTGATCTGAAGCCTTTACCTCCCTCAGATGGCCGAGAACAGCAATATGATCTTAACTACTCCGGTTAAAATCATAGTAATAAACTCTGGTAGATTCTTCTTCAAACTCTGCCAGAGAAGTAATAACACGCTCCGGTGCTATTGTAAAATAACAAACTTTTGATTGAAGTCATAAAAACTAAGTATAATCACCATAGTCCTCTCACACATCCTATCTAGTCGTTGGGTGCAAGAGAATGACTGGGACTGACGTAGAGGGGAGGAGCTATATCAGCTCTGCTGGGTGAATCCTCTTGCATTTCCTGTTGGGGAGGAGTTATATCCCAGAAGTAATGATGACCCGTGGACTGATCGCACATAACAGAAGAAATATGGCTGGTGGTATGTACGCTACATAAATAGCTTTATACTGATTGAAGTTACCTCAAGAAAAGTTGCACCCACTAGGTGTTTAGTCAAAGTGATATCCACAGTGAGTACAGTGTATTCTCACTCGATAATTAAAATATTTTTGATGCGACCACTTGTAATACTAGGGTATACCTCTGTGTGTTATATCCACTGTAACATATAAGATGGTATATTGTTATTAAAGTATAGTCTAATGGTTGTCAAGGGTAGATTAAAGTAGTTCTACAAAATATTTAACTGTAGTTGTTACACCCAGTTCTGAAGACACTATTTGATCAACTAAGCTCCTGGTTTTGATATTGATCAACCAATCTTTGGGTCTGTTATTCATATATAAATCACCCCACCACTTTAAGCATTATATTGAGACCAGTGCTTTAAGCTGTAAACACTGGAATACTATATCAAGTTGCTAACAGTTAGGTGATTAAATAAAGCAAAAAAAGGTTTTGTCTCATCACCACTAGTTTAAAATTTTAAACCAAATTGACTCAATTATAATGAGTAAGGTTGCCACTTTGTAAAGTTATAAAGGTCCGTATATCTTGTTGCCCATATACCGGGATAGCAACACTGTGTATAATTAGACTCAATTGAAACAGTACCGATATTGCTATAATCTTTTAGCTATATCTTTAATAGTTAGATTTCTATTTACTTCTCTCCAGTTCAAAAAAATTTACTTTGTCCCACTGTCCCTATATATATTTTTTAAGTATAATAATTCATCTTAGCTTATGAAATAACTGTGGCTATAAATGTCCACATTAACTGTTAATCAACTTGACAAATTAAATCACTATTATCCAAATTATGAATTAAAGTTTCTGCTGCATTAAAACCACATATAACCGGAGCCCATCAACTCCCAACCTCCCCTGACATGTTTCGCCGACAAACTTGGCTTTCTCAAAGGGTTTACCAAGGTTACGGTCTGGCGGGTATTTGTGCCCAGTGACTTCGCCTAATTCTAATGCTTAACCAATCAGCTGTTCTGGGTGTGAATCTTTTGCTGGTGACGTACCAGCAAATCTCCTCCAATCCTAATCGGTGGGTGTGAATATAATGCTGCTAGCATTTGACAAGTATGGTGTTTACTTAGCAACGGCTTGTCAAGCCAGATCGCCGTGTATACTTTACAATAATAAATCAGTAATCTTCCAAGTATAACGGATGGGTATGCATAGTATGCTAGTAACATTCCAGATAACTTTATAGATCTGACAAGTGTGGTATTTTGCAGGCAGCGGCATGTCATCCTCTATCGCCGTATATACTTGGCATTATTTAATGAGTTCTCCTGCAACCCTTACAGATCGGTATCAATATTATGCTGGCAACATTCCAGCTGACTTTGAGAATCTAACAAATCTGATGTTATACTAATGCTTGCTAGTTATGGTCGATCGCCGTTTGTACTCTTCAATATTCAATATCCTAATGTCATAATACACACATTTGCTCTACAATAGTCCACTGGATAATTGCAGTATGGGAATCGTAGTGTAATATTGTACCGTAAGTTGATTCCTTAAATTTATTTTGTGTAAATAATACCCCAAGGGAAGAGAATCCTAAAATATTTTATTTATTGATTTTCAATATATGCTGTTTATTTAGTTCTAGCTTATCTTACAATAGCGAGATTTAAATGTAATGGATAGCAGGATATAAATTAAACTCCCTAGGGTGTAATGACATCAATGGTGCCAATGGCCAATACAGATTAAATTATACATATTAACTTATTGATAGTGTTATGAATACGTAATAGATGAGAGCAGTACAATAGAGTCTCATGGTGTCTGATAATTACTTTATGTAATAAATATTACATCTGGGCAATATTTATACCTTATGAGCATACTTTATAAGAATGAATGCCCCATTTTATTAAAGTTCAACTATTAACCATTAATAACATATATTATGTGTGAAATGAAAGATTTATATATTATAAATAATTTCTGTGCTACAATCATAAGGGATTTAATATATACATGAATCCTGTGTGTGGTGTTCAATTAATTTGTGATAAGGACTTAATAATATAAGGTGTCTGTATGTCTAAAGTATACAATTTAATTGGAACATAAAAGTTTGGTGGTGATAAAAATTATTTGTGCAATATAATGTAATAATTTATTAAACATATTACTAAAGATTTAAAAAGAATCTTACTAAAAAATTAATAAAAGAAACTAACAAATTATGTGAGTTTGTGTGAAATTCTACAAAACAACATTACAAGTGCATAGAAGTGCTAAAATTAATAACTCTATGTTAATATCCATAACACAACTACTGGTCACAAAAAATTAGTTTGTATACATATTCTGCTGCCTTTTGGCTGTGAATTTGGATTGTTGTTGTCTCACTATGTGGCCTTGTCTTAGTCTCACCAGATTAGAAATTAATGAGACTGAGTTTCACGTGGACATTGAATTATCATTTTTATACTTATGTAGTGATATTACAGATACACAAAATAATTATTGTGTTCATTAAGACCTTGAGGTTGGACTGAGTTCATTAGAAAAATCCATCTACTTTCTTGTTCCAATAATCTAGTCGTTAGATCTCCACCTCATATTCCAAGACTGATCTTTTGAATTCCTGCACAAGTTAGTTTACTGACATTACTTTGATGTTTTTTCAAAAAATGATATGCTACAGAGGTGATACTTTTCTTGTTTTGTAGATCTTTAGCGGCATTTTTAATATTTCGAATATGTTCTTGTAGGCGTGTATGCAACTTTTGTGTTGTCATACCAATGTAAATTTTTGGGCAATCACATTTAATCATATATACCACCCCTGTTGAATTGCAGCTTATATATGCTCTGATAATGTGTGTTTTGCCAAACCTGTCTTGTATTTTCTGAGTTTTGTGTATATATTTACAACTTGAACAAGTGCCGCAAGGGTAAGAGCCCTGAATTTTTCTTTTTCTGTTCTTTGTTCGCTGGTCATTGAAATGACTAGGGCTTATCATATCTTTTAAGTTTTTACTCCTTCTGTAGCATACATCTACTTTATCACCCAGTAGTTGTTTTAGTGTCGAATCAGATTGAAGTATTTGCCAGTGTTTGTTGATTACATCAATTACTTTGTGACTATTAGAATTATAAGTCAGAATGAGTCTTGTTTTACAATCAGAATGTTTAGGTTTCAAGAGATCTTTTCTTGTGGTTTTTCAGGCTCGTTTCTTTGCTCGTTTAATTGATGTAGTACTGTATCCTCGTTTTTTCAATCTTGTTTCCAATTCTTGGGCTCTATTTTTAAATAGAATGTCTTCAGAACAATTTTGTTTTGTTCTTAGGAATTCCCCAATGGGAAGTGATTTGATAGTGCTTGGCGCATGCGCACTTGTGCTGTACAGTAACGTATTTGTTGCAGTGGATTTTCTATACAAATCAGTTCCTACTTGTCCATTTGGTTTTTTAAAAATCAGTAGATCAAGGAATGGAACTTCTCTTTGACTGGTATGATAGGTCAATTTTATATTTAATTCATTGTTATTAAGTATTGACAGGAATTCATCAAGTTTTGCTTTGGGGCCCTCCCAAATGAATATGATGTCTTCAATATATCTCAACCACATTGGAATGTGTTGAGAATATTCATCATGGTTGTCAGTAAATACTACTGTTTGCTCCCACCAACCTAGGAATAAATTCGCATAGGTTGGTGCGCACGCTGTCCCCATTGCTGTCCCTCGAATTTGTAAATAGTATCTGTTGTTAAATACAAAAAAATTTCTTTTTAATACAAATTCGAGTAAGGTTAGTATGAAATCATTATGATTCTGATTTTCTTCCGAAGACATATCTAAATAGTATTTTACTGCTTGTAGACCCAGTGTATGACTGATGCTTGTATATAGGGCCTCAACGTCCGCTGTGACCAACCAAGTATCATCTTTTAGCCACATGTCTTCAAGAATTTGGAGAGCCTCCATTGTGTCTTTAATAGAGGATGGTATCTGGGTTAAAAATTACCGTAGTCTTGAATCTACATATTTGCTGGCTTTTTCTGTCAGATTGTCTATACCTGACACAATGGGGCGTCCTGGAGGGTGTTGTTGATTTTTGTGGACCTTTGGTATACAATAAAATGTAGAGATCTAGGGTTTGGTCACCGTGAGGAATTTTTTCTCTTTTACTGTAATGGTTCCACTCAATCTGGCATTCATTATTATGTTTTGATATTTATCAAGAAAATCCTCTAAGGGACATGACCATAATTTCTTATAGCATGAGGAGTCTTTTAGTTGTCTCTCAACTTCTTGTAAATACATATTGTTGGGCCATATCACTATACTACCGCCTTTGTCAGCCTGGCGTATGACAACATCATCCCAGTCTCTGATCTCTGCCAAGGCTTGTTTCTCTCTGTTACTTAAATTTGAAGCTGGAGGGTTCAATGATAGTTGTGCTATTTCACCACAAACCACTTCATTAAATATTTGAATACATGGGGCATTAGAAGCTTTCGGTATATAGTTAGATTTGTACTTAAAATTGTTGCGCCAATTAGATGATCTGGACAGGTCATTTTCAGATAAAAGATCTTCTAGGTCCTGTAAACTATTTCTGTCCTGACTTGACATGTTAGCGAGATTTATGTCAGATGTAGAATTTTCTGTTGTATTATACTGCTTTTGCAAAAGCAGTTTTCTTAAAAATAAGTGTACATCCTTGATAACTTCGAATTTATCCAGGTTCGTACTAGGACAGAAGGAAAGGCCCTTAGAAAGTACATTTATATGCTCTTGTGATAGGATTTTTGTTGATAAATTAATAATTTTTAAGTTTTCATCCTCATTTTTGAGAATGGACTCGGGGCACGTTTGTACGGTTTTGCTGCCTGATTCCTCTCCTTGTTGTTTCTGGCGCATGATACTCTTTTGTTTCCCCCTCCCACCTCTTCTGGTGGGTCTGAATTTAAATTGTCCCCGTCTAAAAAATCCTTTCTTTTACGGGTATTTGATGATATGGGGCTTTTCGTTGGTTTTGAGGAGCAAGATGGTTCTTCATTTGCTGAATCTGAGCCTTCTATCTCTGTATCCGAAATATCACTTTCTATAACCTGTACTCTGTTTGAGGTATTTTTTAGTGTTATGAGAGGTAAATCTCTTCTTCCATTTATAGACCCTTTTGTTCTGGTAGTCTTCTAGATCTCTCTTTCCTGTTTTAGTTTGTTTTATTTCTGATTCATATTTATTCAGTTCATGTTGATATTTTTTATAGGCTGATTCAAAATCTTTTAAGTTCTCAAATACTTTCAATTGGTCATTCTGAGTAGTTATTATTTCTTCAAGCCTGTCATATTCGGATTTGTCGTGTTTTATGAGAATGTTCATTAATTTGTTTGAACATTCAGAAAGGGCTTCTTCCCATTCTATGCCTAAATCTGGATTTCTGAATTCGAATGCAGGAAAAAGTTGTATTCTAAGGCCACGAGGAATTAGTTTTTTCTCCAGATATTTCTCAAAGAAATGATGGTTCCACCACACTTTCTCTTGCTTATATAAGTTCTTATGTAGTTCTTTTAGTACTTGGTCTAATGTGTCAGGATTGACTTCATTAGTATCTGATGGAGATTCACTAAATACCTCCTGTAGATCAGTTAATCTTTTTTTCTGTCTCACAGCTGTCTAATTCCAGTTTAGTCGACATTTTACTGGGAAATATTTCCAGTTCAGTGTGCTCTTATGGAGAAGCCTACGAAATAGGCTGGTTTTATAGCTTCAACAAAAGGGGCCCAAAGGCACTACTGAAGATGAAAAAGGGAATATCGTATTGAGAATTACAATTTGGCAAGGGAATGAATTAGATTCCCTTGCAGTAAGTAACTAATAATATAGTGATATGGTGCTATGTACATTAACTGAACTCAAAAAACAAATTGGAGGTATGACCTCCAAAAAAGGTACATATAGGTAGCACTCAAATTCCCTTTATAAATGGTATCGACAGAGATATGAGTGGCGGATATACTAGGTTGTTTAAAATATAACTTTTATTGGGACTTTTAAAATAATGGAAAGACAAAACAATTAAAATTACAGAAACTTGAGTCCATTTATTCAGGGACAGGGATAACAATTTTACTGGAGATGGGGTTGGCTAAATAAAGATATACTCCTATATAGGATTGGTAACTCTGATTTATCCAATTGTTGGTAAAAATATCTATAATAGTGCTACTACAGGTATAGTGCACTAATTTAAGTTGTAAATATTTATACACACTGTTTAATTTCCACAAGTTGTAGGTGATTAAGGTATATTGTGATATACCATTTACTTATTGAAATTCAGTAACTCGGTATGCTACCCTTATTGTTGTGTAGATTGTGAATATAACAAATGGTATTTATACTCAGTGGTTAACTCATTAAAATTGTACCAAAACTATAGCCACTGGTTATTAATCACAATAATATCTATAGTGAGTAAGGTTTATTGACTGGATGTTTTATTAGCTGATAATACAACCACTTATGATATTAGTATACAGGGAGCGCAGAATTATTAGGCAAATGAGTATTTTGACCACATCATCCTCTTTATGCATGTTGTCTTACTCCAAGCTGTATAGGCTCGAAAGCCTTCTACCAATTAAGCATATTAGGTGATGTGCATCTCTGTAATGAGAAGGGGTGTGGTCTAATGACATCAACACCCTATATCAGGTGTGCATAATTATTAGGCAACTTCCTTTCCTTTGGCAAAATGGGTCAAAAGAAGGACTTAGCAGGCTCAGAAAAGTCAAAAATAGTGAGATATCTTGCAGAGGGATGCAGCACTCTTAAAATTGCAAAGCTTCTGAAGCGTGATCATCGAACAATCAAGCGTTTCATTCAAAATAGTCAACAGGGTCGCAAGAAGCGTGTGGAAAAACCAAGGCGCAAAATAACTGCCCATGAACTGAGAAAAGTCAAGCGTGCAGCTGCCAAGATGCCACTTGCCACCAGTTTGGCCATATTTCAGAGCTGCAACATCACTGGAGGTCCCAAAAGCACAAGGTGTGCAATACTCAGAGACATGGCCAAGGTAAGAAAGGCTGAAAGATGACCACCACTGAACAAGACACACAAGCTGAAACGTCAAGACTGGGCCAAGAAATATCTCAAGACTGATTTTTCTAAGGTTTTATGGGCTGATGAAATGAGAGTGAGTCTTGATGGGCCAGATGGATGGGCCCGTGGCTGGATTGGTAAAGGGCAGAGAGCTCCAGTCCGACTCAGACGCCAGCAAGGTGGAGGTGGAGTACTGGTTTGGGCTGGTATCATCAAAGATGAGCTTGTGGGGCCTTTTCGGGTTGAGGATGGAGTCAAGCTCAACTCCCAGTCCTACTGCCAGTTTCTGGAAGACACCTTCTTCAAGCAGTGGTACAGGAAGAAGTCTGCATCCTTCAAGAAAAACATGATTTTCATTCAGGACAATGCTCCATCAAACGCGTCCAAGTACTCCACAGCGTGGCTGGCAAGAAAGGGTATAAAAGAAGAAAATCTAATGACATGGCCTCCTTGTTCACCTGATCTGAACCCCATTGAGAACCTGTGGTCCATCATCAAATGTGAGATTTACAAGGAGGGAAAACAGTACACCTCTCTGAACAGTGTCTGGGAGGCTGTGGTTGCTGCTGCACGCAATGTTGATGGTGAACAGATCAAAACACTGACAGAATCCATGGATGGCAGGCTTTTGAGTGTCCTTGCAAAGAAAGGTGGCTATATTGGTCACTGATTTGTTTTTGTTTTGTTTTTGAATGTCAGAAATGTATATTTGTGAATGTTGAGATGTTATATTGGTTTCACTGGTAAAAATAAATAATTGAAATGGGTATATATTTGTTTTTTGTTAAGTTGCCTAATAATTATGCACAGTAATAGTCACCTGCACACAGATATCCCCCTAAAATAGCTATAACTAAAAACAAACTAAAAACTACTTCCAAAACTATTCAGCTTTGATATTAATGAGTTTTTTGGGTTCATTGAGAACATGGTTGTTGTTCAATAATAAAATGAATCCTCAAAAATACAACTTGCCTAATAATTCTGCACTCCCTGTATATCTCTGTATGTTATCTCAATGTAACATATAGGATGCTGCCCTTGTAATTGTGTAACTTATAAATATGGCTGGTGGTATTTACGCTACATAAATAGCTTTATACTGATTGAAGTTACCCCAAGAAAAGTTGCACCCACTAGGTGTTTAGTCAAAGTGATATCCACAGTGAGTACAGTGTATTCTCACTCGATAATTAAAATATTTTTGATGCGACCACTTGTAATACTAGGGTATACCTCTGTGTTTTATATCCACTGTAACATATAAGATGGTATATTGTTATTAAAGTATAGTCTAATGGTTGTCAAGGGTAGATTAAAGTAGTTCTACAAAATATTTAACTGTAGTTGTTACACCCAGTTCTGAAGACACTATTTGATCAACTAAGCTCCTGGTTTTGATATTGATCAACCAATCTTTGGGTCTGTTATTCATATATAAATCACCCCACCACTTTAAGCATTATATTGAGACCAGTGCTTTAAGCTGTAAACACTGGAATACTATATCAAGTTGCTAACAGTTAGGTGATTAAATAAAGCAAAAAAAGGTTTTGTCTCATCACCACTAGTTTAAAATTTTAAACCAAATTGACTCAATTATAATGAGTAAGGTTGCCACTTTGTAAAGTTATAAAGGTCCGTATATCTTGTTTCCCATATACCGGGATAGCAACACTGTGTATAATTAGACTCAATTGAAACAGTACCGATATTGCTATAATCTTTTAGCTATATCTTTAATAGTTAGATTTCTATTTACTTCTCTCCAGTTCAAAAAAATTTACTTTGTCCCACTGTCCCTATATATATTTTTTAAGTATAATAATTCATCTTAGCTTATGAAATAACTGTGGCTATAAATGTCCACATTAACTGTTAATCAGCTTGACAAATTAAATCACAATTATCCAAATTATGAATTAAAGTTTCTGCTGCATTAAAACCACATATAACCGGAGCCCATCAACTCCCAACCTCCCCTGACATGTTTCGCAGACAAACTCGGCTTTCTCAAAGGGTTTACCGAGGTTACGGTCTGGCGGGTATTTGTGCCCAGTGACTCCGCCTAATTCTAATACTTAACCAATCAGCTGTTCTGGGTGTGAATCTTTTGCTGGTGACGTACCAGCAAGTCTCCTCCAATCCTAATCGGTGGGTGTGAATATTATGCTGCTAGCATTTGACAAGTATGGTGTTTACTTAGCAACGGCTTGTCAAGCCAGATCGCCGTGTATACTTTACAATAATAAATCAGTAATCTTCCAAGTATAACGGATGGGTATGCATAGTATGCTAGTAACATTCCAGATAACTTTATAGATCTGACAAGTGTGGTATTTTGCAGGCAGCGGCATGTCATCCTCTATCGCCGTATATACTTGGCATTATTTAATGAGTTCTCCTGCAACCCTTACAGATCGGTATCAATATTATGCTGGCAACATTCCAGCTGACTTTGAGAATCTAACAAATCTGATGTTATACTAATGCTTGCTAGTTATGGTCGATCGCCGTTTGTACTCTTCAATATTCAATATCCTAATGTCATAATACACACATTTGCTCTACAATAGTCCACTGGATAATTGCGGTATGGGAATCGTAGTGTAATATTGTACCGTAAGTTGATTCCTTAAATTTATTTTGTGTAAATAATTTCCCAAGGGAAGAGAATCCTAAAATATTTTATTTATTGATTTTCAATATATGCTGTTTATTTAGTTCTAGCTTATCTTACAATAGCGAGATTTAAATGTAATGGATAGCAGGATATAAATTCAACTCCCTAGGGTGTAATGACATCAATGGTGCCAATGGCCAATACAGATTAAATTATACATATTAATTTATTGATAGTGTTATGAATACGTAATAGATGAGAGCAGTACAATAGAGTCTCATGGTGTCTGATAATTACTTTATGTAATAAATATTACATCTGGGCAATATTTATACCTTATGAGCATACTTTATAAGAATGAATGCCCCATTTTATTAAAGTTCAACTATTAACCATTAATAACATATATTATGTGTGAAATGAAAGATTTATATATTATAAATAATTTCTGTGCTACAATCATAAGGGATTTAATATATACATGAATCCTGTGTGTGGTGTTCAATTAATTTGTGATAAGGACTTAATAATATAAGGTGTCTGTATGTCTAAAGTATACAATTTAATTGGAACATAAAAGTTTGGTGGTGATAAAAATTATTTGTGCAATATAATGTAATAATTTATTAAACATATTACTAAAGATTTAAAAAGAATCTTACTAAAAAATTAATAAAAGAAACTAACAAATTATATGAGTTTGTGTGAAATTCTACAAAACAACATTACAAGTGCATAGAAGTGCTAAAATTAATAACTCTATGTTAATATCCATAACACAACTACCGGTCACAAAAAATTAGTTTGTATACATATTCTGCTGCCTTTTGGCTGTGAATTTGGATTGTTGTTGTCTCACTATGTGGCCTTGTCTTAGTCTCACCAGATTAGAAATTAATGAGACTGAGTTTCACGTGGACATTGAATGATCATTTTTATACTTATGTAGTGATATTACAGATACACAAAATAATTATTGTGTTCATTAAGACCTTGAGGTTGGACTGAGTTCATTAGAAAAATCCATCTACTGGTATAAATATTGCCCAGATGTAATATTTATTACATAAAGTAATTATCAGACACCATGAGACTCTATTGTACTGCTCTCATCTATTACGTATTCATAACACTATCAATAAATTAATATGTATAATTTAATCTGTATTGGCCATTGGCACCATTGATGTCATTACACCCTAGGGAGTTGAATTTATATCCTGCTATCCATTACATTTAAATCTCGCTATTGTAAGATAAGCTAGAACTAAATAAACAGCATATATTGAAAATCAATAAATAAAATATTTTAGGATTCTCTTCCCTTGGGGTATTATTTACACAAAATAAATTTAAGGAATCAACTTACGGTACAATATTACACTACGATTCCCATACCGCAATTATCCAGTGGACTATTGTAGAGCAAATGTGTGTATTATGACATTAGGATATTGAAGAGTACAAACGGCGATCGACCATAACTAGCAAGCGTTAGTATAACATCAGATTTGTTAGATTCTCAAAGTCAGCTGGAATGTTGCCAGCATAATATTGATACCGATCTGTAAGGGTTGCAGGAGAACTCATTAAATAATGCCAAGTATATACGGCGATAGAGGATGACATGCCGCTGCCTGCAAAATACCACACTTGTCAGATCTATAAAGTTATCTGGAATGTTACTAGCATACTATGCATACCCATCCGTTATACTTGGAAGATTACTGATTTATTATTGTAAAGTATACACGGCGATCTGGCTTGACAAGCCGTTGCTAAGTAAACACCATACTTGTCAAATGCTAGCAGCATAATATTCACACCCACCGATTAGGATTGGAGGAGACTTGCTGGTACGTCACCAGCAAAAGATTCACACCCAGAACAGCTGATTGGTTAAGCATTAGAATTAGGCGGAGTCACTGGGCACAAATACCCGCCAGACCGTAACCTCGGTAAACCCTTTGAGAAAGCCGAGTTTGTCGGCGAAACATGTCAGGGGAGGTTGGGAGTTGATGGGCTCCGGTTATATGTGGTTTTAATGCAGCAGAAACTTTAATTCATAATTTGGATAATAGTGATTTAATTTGTCAAGCTGATTAACAGTTAATGTGGACATTTATAGCCACAGTTATTTCATAAGCTAAGATGAATTATTATACTTAAAAAATATATATAGGGACAGTGGGACAAAGTAAATTTTTTTGAACTGAAGAGAAGTAAATAGAAATCTAACTATTAAAGATATAGCTAAAAGATTATAGCAATATCGGTACTGTTTAAATTGAGTCTAATTATACACAGTGTTGCTATCCCGGTATATGGGCAACAAGATATACAGACCTTTATAACTTTACAAAGTGGCAACCTTACTCATTATAATTGAGTCAATTTGGTTTAAAATTTTAAACTAGTGGTGAGACAAAACCTTTTTTTGCTTTATTTTTATTTATTTTTTTAAATAAGTTTTTTATTGAGGTTATTGACAAAACAACATCAAATAAACATGTTACATAAACATTCAGAAACATTCTTTCAAACCATGACAATATTTTGGAATTCAAAACTGTTCTATGGTCACATATAGGGAAAAACTGTTCATGAGAAAACCCAAAGTAATCTCTCTATATTTATATGTAACAGGCAAAACTGAAACCTCATTTTCTGCTTTATAGTATTTTCCTCTCTTAATAAAATAAGCCACCTTTGGGCTCCTGTCTTCTAAAATGATGTCTAGAGGAAATAGGATGGTAAGACTAGTCTCTTTTGGATATATGTCTAATTAGGATAAAAAAAAATTTTTTAGCTGAGTTAAAGAAGATAGTTAGGGTGCGAAACATTAAGGGTTATTATGGAGTAAAGACATATGGTGCTAATGAGAAAAAACTATGAAAAAGATGCGGCATAGGAAAGATAAGCCGCGTAGGTAGCCCTCCTGTAAAAGGAGGTTCTTTATGGTGGTGGGGGGGGAGGAGGTGGTAATGATAGTAAGATGTAAGGAATAAATAACAGACGGACTTAGAGGATTGTTGTGAATAAAAAGGAGGGTAGGTGAACGTATATAATAGACAGCAAGTGCTTAAGGTATTGAGTAGGCTGGCTACAGTATTGCAGGGTAGCACATGCATGTGTGTATCTGTAAAAGCATATAAGCTACTAGAGTCATATCAAAATTACAATTCACATCCAGTGCCATGCAGGACCAGCCCGCATAGGCATACATGCGAAATGCATAAATAAAAGGCTGCATGTAGCGATATGTAAGCTCTAATGAGAGGTATAGGTTTGAAGCCATCTGAGAGGATAGAGATATTTAATGGGGAGCGCTAGCATTTCTCATCTATTGGTTTGGACTACTTTGCTTAGGAAGGAACTAACTTAAAGTGCAATGCACATAGCTATGCAAAGTTGTCCCCACATCAACATGGAATCTGAAATTAAAGTTGTGACAGGAATAAATTGCCCAATCTATGTGACCTAGGCAGCAGCAATGAAGCTGTAGCATTATAGGGGAGACAGTAAAACACAACAATTGGGCCTTACAAGACAAATGTAAGGTGGAGCATAACACATGTTAGGACGCAGCCTCGGCCGCTGGCTACGTCTGTACTGTATTGAAAGAAATAATCCCACTATACAGTTGCACTAATGTAGTATGAAGAAAAGACATTACAAGTATTCTATATGTCCCCATTCACAATTCTGCTAGGTTAGGAAGTGTGTACAACAGCAGGGCCCATCTAGTAAAACATATAGCATCTCTGAAAACCTCAGTACAGTAACAACAGGAGGGATGCACTGAGAAAACACACATTGCATACAGGCATCATATTAAAAACAAACATAACTCTATGCAGGTATGCCAATATAAATCTGCATTGATGCACTAAACCTATAGGTGAGTGACAGTGTGGTGAGACAAATGTTTACTTTAGGGACATTAAAATGGTAATATTAGCTTATAAGTAAATAAACAACCGATATATTGTGGGGGTCAGTGTGAAACATAGAGTTAGGTAGTATCATTAAGCCATTCAGAACAATGTGCCTGTTAATGGCATGAATCTTATCAGAAGCGTACAATAAGTAATATTCAATAGCTAATTTCTGTTGCTGAAATCAAATCTGCTCAAACATTGCAGAACAATATCACAGGAGTAGGCTAAATGTCAGGCTTTAAATGGTCCAGATCACCACCGGGATCCCAGCCTCCCAAAAGGGGAAAAAGTACACAGAATGTTATATGAGGCTGCGGTGGAGCTGTCCCATAGCTCTCCATTCATTTATTAAAATCTAACCTACTCCAGTTTGCAGTTTAGGCTTCAATGATCCAGGACTAATATATCCTACTGTTTCAGGAGAAAATGCTGTGTAGTAGCTCCAAGGGCCGAAGGAGAGTAGGAGTAGCTGGGCTGAATTAAAGATGGAGTCGAATGCAAGTACTTTAGCCTCCCCGATCACCGAGTGGGAAGAGGGAATCCCCGATAGTAACACAGGGGATGTCTCCAGCTTCACGATGAGGGAGCTATGCTGGAAAAGCAGGGTCTTAGAGCATATAATAGGGACCTCATCTCCTCCTCTCGGCATTATCAACCCTTCCATGCAAACTGCCTTAAGGGAGCTTTGATGGGGTGTCTCACTAGTTAGCGGCATAGGCAGTGATCTCACCCAGGGCCATCCAATAGTACGCTGAAGTGACTCAGCTCGTTGCAAGACAAATGTCTCAGGGACCTTGGTCTGACCGTCCTGATCATTTTGCACAGCTGTTTTCTCTGCAGCGCAAGGCAGTGGTGGACGTGCTGCTTGAGGCTCCAAAGATGGCGACAGCCGCGGGTAGTGTATTCCTGTTGCGCACTTCACTACACCTCTTGGTGGAATGGTCGGAGTAACAGTGTGAGCGATGGGGGGTTGAAGAGGTACGATCCCCTCAACCACAAAAGCTCCAACATAGCGGCCCAGCAGCTCCTTCATTTGCACGATGATGAGCTCGGCCATATTTTCCTCCATCTAGGCTGCTTGCGGTGGGTAGAAAGCAGGGACCCCAAGAGTAAATAATACTGCCAAAGTAGCAGAAAGACACCTCTCCAGCTGAGTCTCCAAAGTGGGGTAGAAATTGGCAGATTAGGACATAGATCTGTTTAAAAGTTATTAAATAATATAAGAGCTCTTGGAATATGCGTCCTTTCTCAGCGAGAGTTGGCTCCGCCCCCTTTTTTTTTTTTTTTGCTTTATTTAATCACCTAACTGTTAGCAACTTGATATAGTATTCCAGTGCTTACAGCTTAAAGCACTGGTCTCAATATAATGCTTAAAGTGGTGGGGTGATTTATATATGAATAACAGACCCAAAGATTGGTTGATCAATATCAAAACCAGGAGCTTAGTTGATCAAATAGTGTCTTCAGAACTGGGTGTAACAACTACAGTTAAATATTTTGTAGAACTACTTTAATCTACCCTTGACAACCATTAGACTATACTTTAATAACAATATACCATCTTATATGTTACAGTGGATATAACACACAGAGGTATACCCTAGTATTACAAGTGGTCGCATCAAAAATATTTTAATTATCGAGTGAGAATACACTGTACTCACTGTGGATATCACTTTGACTAAACACCTAGTGGGTGCAACTTTTCTTGAGGTAACTTCAATCAGTATAAAGCTATTTATGTAGCGTAAATACCACCAGCCATATTTATAAGTTACACAATTACAAGGGCAGCATCCTATATGTTACATTGAGATAACATACAGAGATATATACTAATATCATAAGTGGTTGTATTATCAGCTAATAAAACATCCAGTCAATAAACCTTACTCACTATAGATATTATTGTGATTAATAACCAGTGGCTATAGTTTTGGTACAATTTTAATGAGTTAACCACTGAGTATAAATACCATTTGTTATATTCACAATCTACACAACAATAAGGGTAGCATACCGAGTTACTGAATTTCAATAAGTAAATGGTATATCACAATATACCTTAATCACCTACAACTTGTGGAAATTAAACAGTGTATATAAATATTTACAACTTAAATTAGTGCACTATACCTGTAGTAGCACTATTATAGATATTTTTACCAACAATTGGATAAATCAGAGTTACCAATCCTATATAGGAGTATATCTTTATTTAGCCAACCCCATCTCCAGTAAAATTGTTATCCCTGTCCCTGAATAAATGGACTCAAGTTTCTGTAATTTTAATTGTTTTGTCTTTCCATTATTTTAAAAGTCCCAATAAAAGTTATATTTTAAACAACCTAGTATATCCGCCACTCATATCTCTGTCGATACCATTTATAAAGGGAATTTGAGTGCTACCTATATGTACCTTTTTTTGGAGGTCCTAAGTTAAAAGATTGAGATACATCTGAGAACTAAAAAGAACTGAACATATTAACATCATCAGTTCATCACTACATAAATGTACAACATGCGGAAGGTGTTTGCATATAAAGACCATCAAGGTAATGCCCAAGAGATGCACAGTTCTACCCTTGAAACTCCCCTACTCTGCTGGCCCCAGACTCTTTCCAGAACTACCTAGTCCAAATATGGGAGAGTAGAATGTCTGAAGTAATGTCTACATGTTTCACCAATGGAAGCCTGGTGAGTCCCTGTTTTATACATGAGTGAGCAAGAGTTAACCCAATACCCATTTCTCTGTGAATAATACATTTCAGAATAGCAAACTTCTTGTCCAGGAAGTTTAAATAAGCCAACCCCTTTTACATTGGAAGTGATCTATGTAGGTTGCAAACACAACACAAGTGCTGAGGAATGTGGAAATAGTTGATGGATATTACATAACCTGCCCAAGTCTCCTTGCTTTCTGTGAGCCCCTCAAGAATGGCTTGAAGACACTATCTCAGGCTAATATTGCAATACCTGGGTTGTCAAGGTTGTTAAGTTGCATTTACCTTCTGGTCTTGAGTGATGTTTTATTGTCAAAAAATGGCATGCATGGCACTCAGTTGTTGTCAGGGTTTTTTTTCCTGTTTTGTTTGCCATGTGCTGCTGGCAGCCATTTTACTCAGCTCTCTTCCTGACTATGGTGCATTGTGGGGGATGCTGCTCATTTCCTGCACTTCCTTTTAAGGCCAGACTGATGTGCATCATCTGTGTGAGACAGGATGCAGTCTCAGAATTGTGATGTCATCACTTATTATTTAAAAGGCCTCTGTTCAGTATGCTTTGCCTTTGCGTTATCTCAGACCTGTTTGTTAGAGTTCCTGTGTATTACCTGGCTGTCTGACGTCCTTCCTGGTTCCTGATCCCTGGCTTGTTCCTGACTCTGCTGTTTTCCTTGTTCCTGATTCCGGCTCGTCTGACTATTCGCTTTGGCTCCTGACTCGGCTCGTCTGACTACCAGCTCTGGTTTTGACTCCTGGCTTATTTGACTTGTGGACTTTTTATTATTTTTTTGTTATTAATAAAGGTGTGATTATTTTTGCACTTCTCGTCTCAGTCTGATTCCTGGCACCCTGACATTACGCAAAGGCCATGAATCCTGATGGTGCTAATAATCCACCTTTACCTGCCATTATTTCCAGGATGGATGAACAGGATCACCACTTGGATCAATTTGCACTAGCCCTGCAAACCCTGCTGACTCGCACTGCACATTTGGACCAAAGTGTCCCACAAGTTATGGCAGCTCCTGTTTCTGCTGCTGCACCTAGTCCTACCAGGAGCATGTCCGGTTCTGCACCTCTACCTCAGCGATATTGAGGTGATCCTTTTCAGTGCAGAGGGTTTTTGAACCAGGTGGGCATTTAATTTGAGATGTTACCTCAGGCGTTTCCCTCTGACAGAGCTAAGGTGGGATTTCTCATCTCGTTACTCTCTGACACAGCTCTTGCCTGGGCTAATCCCTTGTGGGAGACTAATAAACCTGTGATTTCAAATTACCCTGAATTTGTGGCCTCCTTTCGAAAAGGTATTTGATGTTCCGGCTCGCTCCTCCTCTGCTGCTAAATGACTCATGTCCATTCAGCAAGCTATTGAGTTCCGTACGCTTGCCGCAGAGGTTGGTTGTAACAATGAAGCCCTTGTTGCTGCCGTCTTTCATGGGCTCTCTGATGCGATTAAAGATGAAGTTGCTGCCAGAGATTTACCAGAGGATCTCGAAGCATTGGTGTCTTTTTTGATCCGAATTGACATCAGACTCAGAGAGAGGCCCTCTTTCAAGGAGCGCTTGCGGAAGCCTCCTGTTCCGTTGTCTCCTACGTGTTCGCTCCCACCCATGCCTCCCTCTCCTCCCATGCCTCCTGGTCCCGAGTCACCAGGTACTGCTGAGCCGATGCAGTTGGGATTCACGCGTCTCTCCGTGTCGGAGAGGGCCTTTAGGAGGAGGGAGGGACTCTGCCTCTATTGTGGGTTACAGGGCCACCTTTTGAAGTCTTGTCCTACACGACCGGGAAACGTTCACACCTAAGGTCCTGTCGGGGGCAGACCTTGGGTGGTTTATTCTCGCCCCCGGAACCGCTTAAGAAGAAACTTTTGGTCACGGTTATCCTTTCCTGGGTGGACTCCTCCATAGTCACCCAGGCTTTTGTTGACTCCGGTGCTGCAGGCTATTTCATTGACAGTGCTTTTGTATCAAAGCACTCCGTTCCTGTTTTGCCTCGGTCCGTTCCGCTTGCTATTGAGGCCATTGATGGCAGGCCCCTTCAGCCCGCACTTGTTACTCACGAAACTGCTCCGTTGTCCATGGCTGTTGGGGCTCTCCATTTTGAAACCCTCCAGTTCCAGGTGATAAACTCTCCGCATTTTCCAGTTCTGGGTTATCCCTGGCTCAAAAAGCACAATCCCAATCTCGACTGGTGCTGGTCCGAAATTTTGTCGTGGTCCCCGCAATGTAATTCCACTTGTCTTCGGAAACCAGTTAAAGTCTTGTGCACTTCTTCGGTATCTCAATTGCCAGAGGAGTACCGAGAGTTCCTAGACTTTTTTGACAAGGTGCATGCCGGTATGTTGCCTCCTTACTGGTCTTACGATTGTTCCATAGACCTGCAACCCGGAGCCATTCCTCCTCGGGGCCGGGTTTACCCTCTGTCTGTTGCAGAGAATTGTGCTATGGATGAGTATGTTGCTGATGCTCTGTCATGGGAGATCATCCGCAAATCCTGCTCTCCTGCAGGGGCTGGCTTCTTCTTTGTGAAAAAAAAGGGTGGCGAGTTAAGACCATGCATCGATTATAGGGGTCTTAATCGTCTTACCATTAAGAATGCTTACCCTATTCCGCTCATTACGGAACTCTTTGACCGCCTCAAGGGAGCTACGGTCTTTACTAAACTTGATTTGAGAGGAGCGTACAATCTCATTAGGATCAAGGAGGTCCACAAATGGAAAACAGCGTTTAACACCAGGAGCGGGCATTATGAGTATCTTGTAATGCCCTTTGGCCTATGTAATGCTCCTGTTGTTTTCCAGGAATTTATTAATGATGTCCTACGAGATATGTTGCATCAGTGTGTTGTGGTGTACTTAGACGACATCCTCATACACTCACCCACACTTGAGGCTCATCGTTCTGATGTTACACGGGTTCTTCAGAGACTACATGAGAACGCCCTGTTTTGTAAACTCGAGAAATGTGAGTTCCATCAGACTCAAGTAACCTTCCTAGGTTATTTTATCTCCGTTCCAGGGTTCTCCATGGATCCTGATAAGTTATCTGCAGTTTTGCAGTGGCCTCGTCCAGTTGGTCTTTGGTCTATTCAACGTTTTTTGGGGTTCGCCAATTACTATAGAAAGTTTATTAAAAACTTTTTCTTCCTTGGTCAAACCTATCACAGACATGACCCGTAAAGAGAATGATCCACTCCATTGGTCACCTACTGCCATTAAGGCCTTTGATAGTCTTAAGACTGCCTTTGCTGCCACTCCAGTTCTGGCTCATCCTAACCCTGTCCTGCCTTTCGTTCTTGAGGTCGATGCGTCTGAGACTGGAGTAGGTGCCCTCTTGTCTCAACGTACTACGCCTGACGGTTCCTTGCATCCGTGTGGTTTCTTCTCTAAAAAATTGTCTCCAGCGGAGTGCAATTATGAAATTGGCGACAGGGAATTACTGGTCATAATTTTGGCAATCAAGGAATGGAGGCATCTTCTCGAGGGTACTAGCGTGCCAGTGCTCATTCTTACTGACCACAAGAATTTAACTTATCTATTTGAAGCAAAACGCTTGTCGCCCCGACAGGCCAGATGGGCGCTATTTTTGTATCGGTTTAATTATGTGCTCTCCTACCTGCCTGGTAGTAAGAATGTTAGGGCTGATGCCCTCTTTCTATAATTTTCACCTCTGTCCAAGGAGGAGTCTGTACCTACTCCTGTTATACCTCCTGACCATATTTTAGCTACCATATGTACTAATTTGACTTCTCCCTTGGGGGAGGAGTTCCTGGCTGCACAAACCAATGCACCTCCTGAGAACTCTATACACACAATTGCAAGGGCACTATAAAGGCAAGCTCCTCAATTGTTTTTGTTACTTCAGATACCTTATTTATAAGTATCAATATGTTATATATATATTTTTTGTGAGGAGTGGTGCTAGCATTTGACACAAAACTTGTATGAACAGTTGGGATTAGATTCCCTAGAAAGAAATGCTATTATAGCACTCTTTGCCCAGACTAATTGTAGAGGCAAGATAAATTGTAAATTAAAAAGTAACTTTTATTGAACTCGTTAAAAGATGGGACAATACAAACATTTAAAATTACTTTATCATTGATAGCTGAAATGGATAAACTGTGAGATCTGAGAATTATTGATCTGGCCTTTATAGCGTGAACTGTATTATCAGATCTCTCTGTGTAATATCCAGTGGTTGGGATTGTACGGGGCGTGAATGTCAGATAGATAGTGCGTGTAAATAGTATTTGTTTACTATAACTTGATCAAAATATCTCATTAAGTTGTGCAATTGGGATGTGGTTAAATTCGTTTGAAGTGGTAATCTTCAGTATAAAGGTATAAATTCACTGTTGAAGGTGAAAACAATTTTGTGACTGTGTAACTGAAATTGGATACCACAGTATTTTTTCTGTTGTTCTTCTCTCTATGCCACTTATAAATAAGTTGCCTGAATGATTGTATAATATTGTGTGGTCTATGCCTAAATAGGCTATTATTATACTGTAAAAAGGCACTTATTATAGGTTAATATTACGCTTAAATACTGTGCTTCAAGCCACTTTATAATAAATATTGCATGCAGTGGATTTCTAGTGAATTTAATCACTGTTGGAACGTGTGTACACTGTTATAGTCACTTTAAGGTGTGCTATATACACTTATTATAAGTTAATATTACGCTTGAATACTGTGCTTCAAGCCACTTTATAATAAATATTGCATGCAGTGGATTTCTAGTGAATTTAATCACTGTTGCAGCATGTGTACACTGTTATAGTCACTTTAAGGTGTGCTAACCTTTGTTCATTTTAAATTTATTGTGTGCTTAAATCTCTTTGTGGGAAGATTTCACAAGCAACCAATCTCTAATCTATTCGTGATTCAAACTCGTGAATTTGATCACTGTTGGAGCGTGTGTACACTATTATAGTCACTTTAAGGTGTGCTGACCTTTGTGGATTTTAAATTTGTTGTGTGCTTAAATCTCTTTGTGGGGAGATTTCACAGGCAACCAGTCTCTAATCTATTCGATCATTACTGAGGTGTGCTTACACTTTAGATCTCTTTGTGGGGAGATTTCACAGGCAACCAGTCTCAAATCTATTTGATCATTACTAAGGTGTACATACACCATTGTAAAACATTGATTGCGTGTTAATCATTTACTCTATATCACTAGGTTTATTTGCATTCACACCTTTTGAACTTATGCACACTGTTAAAGGTTAACTGCTTTATCGGTACACATATGTATACTCCGTGATGGATTCTCAGTGTTATAACGTTTGCATCGCTTGCTTTGTTTGCATTCACATATTATGTCGCTTGCTTGTTTGCATTCACATGTTACTTTTAAACTCATGCACACTTGTAAAGGTTAACTACTATATTGTTACACATATAACTACTGTGTGATGGATTCTCAATGTTATAACCCCTATGCACTCAGTGTTTGTTTGGCAATAAATGCCTACGGATTTCAAGTAGATACAATGTTGCCGCTCCTATGAATCAATGGCACTACCCCCAGTCCCAAATGATTGGTTATCTATACGTTGTAAGGTTGTAGATAATTACTCATTACAGCTATGATAGATTTTCACTAAAATAACAATTAATGGTACCACATCGTCCCACACAACCCCCCTGACGCGTTTCGCCTGTTTACGCTTTATCAAAGGCCCTCCTGAGAAACCTAGTGGTAAGTGTTTTGTTCCTGAGAATCTTCGAACTAAACGTTTGCACACTTACCACTATCCTAAAGCTGCAGGTCACCCAGGCAAGAACCAAATGATTTGGTCTGTCACTCGACAATTCTGGTGGCCAGGTCTTTGTTCTGATGTTGCTGCTTATGTTGCCTCCTGCTCAGTTTGTGCACAGAATAAGACTCCTCGATGTCTTCCTGTGAGTCTTCTTCAACCTATTGCTAATGGTGAGCGTCCATGGACACATCTTTCCATGGACTTCATTGTCGAGCTCCCTGTTTCCAATGGCAATACAGTTATCCTTATGGTGGTTGACCGTTTTTCTAAAATGTCACATTGCATTCCCTTGATGAAGTTGCCTACCGCTCAGGAGCTTCCTTAAATTTTTGCCCGGGAGGTCTTCCGTTTACATGGGTTACCCAAGGAGATAGTGTCGGACTGGGGTAGCCAGTTTGTCTCCAGATTATGGCGTTCCTTTTGTGCTCAAATGGGGATCCAGCTTTCCTTCTCCTCTGCATATCACCCTCAATCCAATGGGGCTGCGGAACGGTCTAATCAAGCTCTGGAACAGTTCCTCCATTGCTTTGTCTCAGATCACCACAATAATTGGTCTGAACTGTTACCTTGGGCAGAGTTTGCTCGTAATAGTGCTATTAAAGCTTCCTCCAAGTTATCCCCATTCATGGCGAATTATGGGTTTCAACCATCCAATTCATTCATGTCTCAGGGTATTCCGGCTTTGGAGGAGCATTTCCGGCAACTCTGTTCCACGTGGGTGCAGATTCAGGATTGCCTTCATTGTTCTATGCAGCGCCAAAAGTTCCAGGCTGATCGTAGGCATTTGCCTGCACCTTCCTACCAGGTTGGTGAGAGAGTTTGGCTGTCCTCCTGCAACTTGAACCTTCGTGTGCCTTCCAATAAACTGGCTCCCCATTATGTTGGTCCTTTTCGAATACTCCGACGGGTCAATCCTGTGGCCTACGCTCTTGACCTTCCTCCTGCAATGCGCATCTCCAATGTTTTTCATGTCTCCCTCTTGAAACCATTGGTTTGTAATCGGTTTACCACTGTGTTGCCTCGTCCCCATCCTATCTTTGTTGACAACCATGAGGGGTATGAGGTCAGCAGCATTATTGACTCTCGTATGTCCAGGGGCCATGTACAGTATTTCGTTCATTTTGGAGGGGCTATGGTCCGGAGGAGCTTCTTGGGTTCCCTCCTCTGATGTTCATGCTCCCACCCTCCTCCATGCCTTCCATGCCCGTTTCCCCAATAAGTCTTTTGTCCTCCCACGAGGGAGGGGCTATTGAGGGGAGGATACTGTCAGGGTTTTTTTTCCCTGTTTTGTTTGCCATGTGCTGCTGGCAGCCATTTTACTCAGCTCTCTTCCTGACTATGGTGCATTGTGGGGGATGCTGCTCATTTCCTGCACTTCCTTTTATGGCTAGACTGGTGTGCATTATCTGTGTGAGACAGGATGCAGTCTCAGAATTGTGATGTCATCACTTATTATTTAAAAGGCCTCTGTTCAGTATGCTTTGCCTTTGCGTTGTCTCAGACCTGTTTGTGAGAGTTCCTGTGTATTACCTGGCTGTCTGACGTCCTTCCTGGTTCCTGATCCCTGGCTTGTTCCTGACTCTGCTGTTTTCCTTGTTCCTGATTCTGGCTCGTCTGACTATTCGCTTTGGCTCCTGACTCGGCTCGTCTGACTACCAGCTTTGGTTTTGACTCCTGGCTTATTTGACTTGTGGACTTTTTATTAATTTTTTTGTTATTAATAAAGGTGTGATTATTTTTGCACTTCTCGTCTCTGTCTGATTCCTGGCACCCTGACAGTTGTACAGCAATTAAAATGAGAAGTAGTCCATGTAACCCTTTAAATTCTGGAAGAAATATCTATATTTATGATAAATTTAACACTATATAAATGAAATGCAAAAATAAAAATAAAAAAAAAATGCAGTATTAAAATTTACGATTCAAGATGGGACATTAAACACTAAATAAATAATTGCTTGAATGATGTATTCAGTGCAAAGATTAGCCTGAGAATAATTTGTACGTGTATTTTTAAAAATTATATTAGTTATTTAAATATTGAAAAAAATAAGGGTAAAGTTAATGTCCATAAAGCAGTTGGTGCCACCATATTGTAACTTAGGTTACCTTTTCTGCTGAGGCCAATTAGGAATGGTTATAAATGGCTTACTAGAGAGTGCAGCCAATGACTGTGTGGAATATAGCTGTGTCTGCACTTCTATGTTTAACAAGAATTGGAAAGTCCACAATATTCAGAATTAAATTACAGGAAATGAGAACAAAAAAAAAAATTTAAGTATATTGCAAAGTTGTTTTACTATATGTAATTAAACAATTTATATTAATATCTTGAATTTATCTTATATTATCTTGAGGTGTTTAATGTCCTTTAGCATTTACTCCAAGGCAATACATTTTGTGAATACGTTTTTTGTGTGGGACAGTGTCAAATACTATATTCTATATACGCTTCATCTACAGCTCCTCACTTGTATATTAATTTAGTTACACAGTCAAAGAAATCAATTAGATTAGTCTGACATGATCTTCCAGTAGTGAACCAATGCTGTCCTTTGACCTCTTTTAAATGAAAGACTTGTGTCTTACCGTCAGACAAACAACTTAGATGACAAACATATTGGCCTATAGTTAGCAGAATCTTCCCTACCTCTTGAATGATATGGGACTACATTAGCAATTTTCCAGCGTCCTGGAACAACTCCTGTTAACAGGGACTAATTAAATTAAAGGAAGATACGTACTACCCACATTATTATTTAAAGTAAGATCCCTAAATAGATTTTATCTATATTTACATACAATCTGTTGTGAAGATACAGCAAAAATAATAATTTAGACAGTTTATTTTTTTGTTTATCTCTTTCATCATCTTTGTCTTGAGTCTTACTATCCCTCCCTTCAATTGTTCTCTTTTTTACTGATATATCTAAAGAAGTTTGTGTCACCATTTTTTACTGACTGTGATATTTTTCTCTTCTGTACAAATGTCAGCCTTTCTGATTAACTGCTTTGTCATTTTTTTGTTGGGATCTGAAATCAGATATCATTGTTTTAAACAATTCTATACACCCACATGCTTCCTTGTCTTATATCTGTCTGTATACCAAAGCCCAATACTTAGAGCCCAATAATCTAATCCAATAATCTAAAGCTGCCCGCTCAGGATGATCTAACATGCCTTATCAGTACGGCGAGGTCCCTCAAAGAATTTTAAAATCGCAAATTTAATTTGAGAGCTGTTTATCATGCTATGCAGAGTTTTGGATGTGAATAAAAGACACTTTGGGGCCGATTTATCAAGTTCTGTATGGTCTAAAGACCGCTGCTCCATAACTTGTCCACCTGCTTTGAGGCCGCGGACAGAAATCGAATACAATTGGGTTGATTGACACCTCCTGCTATCGGATGATTGTCCGTGAATCTGCAGGGGGCGGCATTGCACCACCAGTTCACAAGAACTGCTGGTGCAATGATAAATGCCAACAGCGTATGCTGTCTGCATTTATTGATGTGCAGCGGACATGATACGATACATCGTATCAGGTCAGCTCGCACTATGATAAATATACCCCTATATATTATTATTATATTAAGCCAAAATTGAAATGGCCCTTTAACAAACAATAGTTGTAAATATAATTAAAAAAAACACTTGTCAAAGTTTAAAAGGACCATATAGTGATATAAAAATTGTGCAGTCTGCCTGTCCTGATAACCTATAAAATGCATTCAAATGGGCTAGTAGTGGTGTGGATGGAAATGGATTACAATACTTAAAAGTGTCATGAAACCTAAAAATTTTATTTCATAATTCACAACTTTTCCGTGTATTTCTATTATGTAATTTGCTTCATTTCTTTGTTATCCTTTGTTGAACCAGTAGCAATGGACTGCTGTGAACTACCGGAACACATCAGGTGAGCCAATAACATGATGCATATATGTGCAGCCACCAATCAGCAGCTTCTCAGCCTACCTAGGTATCCTTTTCAACTATATATACTATATATATATATATATATATATATATATATATATATATATATATATATATGTATACATGTGTTTATATGTGTATAAATGTATGTGTGTGTTTAAACATATAAACACGCTACACACACACACACACACACACATATATATATATATATATATATATATATATATATATATATATATATATATATATATATATTAAACATTGGAGACCATGCAAGTCAATCACTTTGCCATATACCATATCCCCTTTCAACCCTTTTAAAACCTTTTTTAACAATATTACAATTTTAGAAAAAAGTGTTTTAATTTGGCTTTAATGTGTTTTGAGATATTTTTTTTCAACCCTTAAACTTTACATTCAAGTCCCAAGTAGTCTAGTGCAGTTTCAGCTTAAGTGCAACCTATAACTTTCAGCGCTATTTAGCGAGGTTGCAATATCCATTAAAAGTATAGATTCCGCTAGAGCTATGGTAAATGAGATTTACCACGTACTTGTAATATAAAGTTGTGCGCTAATAATAACGCGGTCCAGCAATATTGCTTAGCTCAATCTGCACTTTCATTAGTGCACCACTTGTAATCTGGATCACTATTTTATAGGTTTCTTTAACTCAGCAGTAGTTCCACATTTGAACTATTTCCTTGTTACATGACTTTCTCGAGAACTTGACTTCATTCTATGTTCATAGATAGAATGACATCTTCCTCTATTTCAAATGTAAACTCTTTATGTATCATAATCATGCACGTTCCTCATCTTAATTTTAGAATTGTCAAAACCTAGTTAGGCAATATTTTATTTTCCTCTACTTCATTATCTTAGTCTTTATATTAAGGATGAGTCTGCAGATTAACACATTTTCCGTCTCATAACCATGTTTAGCAATATATATATATATATATATACACAAACACACACACATATATATATATATATATATATATATATATATATATATATATACACAAACACACATATATATATATATATATATATATATATATATATATATATATATACACAAACACACGTATATATATATATATATATACAGGGCCGGACTGGGAATAAAAAGCAGCCCTGGAAAAAAGTAAAGACCAGCCCTATTTTCCATTGAGTCAGTAGAATGCACATGCCCCATTTTTCTCAAAGGGGATTACTGGGACACTCCTTCCTCAATATTTTTTTCAGAATTAAATAAAAATATCAGATTGATGTTATGTAGGCACCCTACAACTCAGTTGCATCCATTAGTCAGCCCTTTAAATTGTAGCTTTCCAGCCCCAGCTGCTGCAGCCCACCGGGAAATCTCCTGGTATCCTGGTAGGCCAATCCGGCCCTGTATATATATATATATATATATATATATATATATATATATATATATATATATATATATATATATATATACACAAACACACGTATATATATATAAATATATATACACAAACACACATATATATATATATATACACAAACACACGTATATATATATATATATATATATATATACACACACAAACACACATATATATATATACATACACAAACACACATATATATACACAAACACACACATATATATATATATATACACAAACACACACATATATATATATATACATACACAAACACACACATATATATATATATATATATATATATACACAAACACATATATATATATATATATATATATATATACACAAACACACACATATATATATATATATATATATATATATATATACATACACAAACACACACATATATATATATATATATATATATATATACATACACAAACACACATATATATATATATATATATATATATATATATATATATATACACAAACACACACACATATATATATATATATATATATATATATATATATACACAAACACACACACATATATATATATATATAAATATATATATATACACAAACACACACACATATATATATATATATATATATACATGCACAAACACACACATAGATATATATATATATAGTCCATGTAGAAAACAAGGTAACAGCACCACAGCACACAATCTTCTTTTAAAGGTGAAAAATCTTTATTTGAGGTTTAGCAACCAGTAAAAAGCGACGTTTCGGACCTACATAGTCCTTAATCATGCATAAGTTAAAATCAAACAAACAGACTTTAAAAAGGGTATCTGGACCAATCATGCTTTAATTCTCAGTGTTAATTGGTTTAACCCATACCTATCCAGGTTTGTAAATTTCAACAACACAGTGACCTCTAGTGGTACCAGAATATATTCCATCATTTAAAACCATTATAAAAACAAATACAAATCATAATCTCTATTCAGACCATATGGATGTAATGTGTTCAGACGTTTAATCCACCATACTTCTTTCTGTTTTAGTTTTAGTTCCCTATTACCCCCTCTTCTATGATGGGGGATATGGTCAATCACTGGAAAGCGAAGCTGGCTTACTGTATGGCCCATATTTGTAAAATGTGCTGATACTGGAAGTGACATATCTTTTGATTTAATGGATGCTTTATGTTGACTAAACCTATCCCTGGCGGCTTGGGTGGTCTCGCCAATGTAACAAAGGCCATGGGCATTTAAGTAGGTAGATTGCATAGTTAGTTTGGCATGTTTATAACCCATTGATTGTATATTGCTTTCTTTTGTCATTTTGTGCTAAGAATTTCCCTTTAATAACTGAATTACATTGAGCACAGTGTAAGCAGGGGTAACAGCCTTTATTAGGGGTAGTTAAGTAATTTACATCAGACATTTTAGTTGTACCTATGTCAGCTTTTACTATGTGATCCCTAAGATTTTTTACCCTTCTATATGATGGCATAGGAGGGAGTTTAAATGATTCTATCTCTGGATTATATTTTTGACAAAAGGTGCCAGTGTTTTCTTACTATTCTAAAGATGTCATTACTCTTGTCACTGTATTCCATTGAAAGCACTAATCTATCTGTTCCTTTCTCTGTTGGTTTTTTATCATGTATTCTATCCAAATCCTGAATGTTTTTAGCGATATTTTCTTTTGGATATCCTCTTTGGATAAATTTATTGCCCATAGACACTAGTATTTCTGGCAATACTTTTTGATCTCTAACTATTCTTTTAGTACGCAAAAGTTGACTCCTGGGTATGGATTTGAAAACAGTATCAGGATGGAAACTTTCATATCGCAGCAGAGTATTTCTATCTGTGGGTTTTACATATAGATCTGTACTTAATGTATTTCCATGTCGATATACAGTTGTATCCAGAAAGTTAATCTTTTGGATAGAGTAAGTAAGGGTAAATCTTCCTGTCATGGAGGCATTTATATCCTCAACAAACTGTATCAGGGACTCCAATGAGCCCCCCCATATGCCAAAAATATCATCTATATACCTTAGCCACAGCTTACAATGGCTGATGAATGGCTGATTAGTGTAGACAAATTTGTTCTCAAAGCCATGGCTGTTCCCCGCTTTTGCATGTAGTAAGTGTCTTGAAAGAGAAAATAATTGCAATATAGGACTAGTCTTAGCATGTCATCAAAAAAAATCAATCTGAGATAGATTATATAAGCTACTGCCTGTTACTAACTTCATAAAGGGAAATGAATGGAATGAACTGTCTAATATTGCTAGTACTCCAGTGTTATCTGAAAATCCACTTGAGGGAAATGAACTGCCTGAGATTAACCTCTTAGAGTGTGGTATAATAAGGGAAAATGAACTGCCTGAAATTAACTCCCTAGAGTGTGACATAGTAGATAGTACACTGTCTGAGTTTATACCAGTGATACCCAATGCTAATCCACAGGCAAATGTTGAAACTATTCTGGTTATTAATATTTCTAAATATAAGCTTACAGATAATGAGCATAGCTTATTAATGAAGGGCTTGTCATACTGTCCAGTGAAAGATTGTGATGAGTTTGAAATTGATAAAGATCTATACAAATTTTTCAGACTGCTAAGGTTGAAAACAATATATGGTGGTAAAAATGTAGCCAATGTAAGTGAAACTAATGCAATAAATGAAGATGATATGCAGAGTGAATGTTTGAATTTGAAAAAGTTAAATCTGCACAAAAAATCTTCATATGTACCTCCAACAAGCAACTCAGGTGTAGAAACATTTGTTAAATTTGTTCAACAAGATGTTGCTAATCTAATGAAAAAAACTAGATTAAATCCTTACACAAAACAACATAACCTCACAAAAGGGGAATGGGAGGCTATATCTACTTTGAAAAATAACAAAAATATCACCATAAAAAATGCTGACAAGGGCGGAGCAATAATAGTGTTAGACACTGACTATTATGTGCAGGAGATATTACAACAGCTGTCATATGGAGGGGTTTATGAAATACTGGATCATGATCCTCTTAAAGAAATACAAAGAGAGCTTAAGGGCATATTAGATAGAGCTCTGACACATAACATTATTTCTAAACAGGTCTATGATTTTTTGTATAATAAATACCCTATAACACCAATTTTTTATACATTACCCAAAGTCCATAAAAGCTTATTACATCCACCAGGACGCCCTATTGTGGCCTGTACCGATTCTATTTTTTCTAATATCTCTATCTTTCTGGACAAAGTCCTCTTTCCATTTGTCAAACAGCAAAAATCCTTTATTAAGGATACAAATGATTTTCTTTCAAAACTTATGGGGATTGAAATAGAGGATACTTGGTTAATTTTTTCACTGGATGTGGTAAATTTATATACCTCTATTCCCCATGAGGCAGGCCTATTGACTGTGAAAAGCTTTTTGAGTGACAGTAGCTTATATAATCTATCTCAGATTGATTTTTTTGATGACATGCTAAGACTAGTCCTATATTGCAATTATTTTCTCTTTCAAGACACTTACTACATGCAAAAGCGGGGAACAGCCATGGGCTCCAATGTAGCCCCCTCATATGCCAATTTGTTCATGAGTGGCTTTGAGAACAAATTTTTCTACACTAATCAGCCATTCATCAGCCATTGTAAGCTGTGGCTAAGGTATATAGATGATATTTTTGGCATATGGGGGGGCTCATTGGAGTCCCTGATACAGTTTGTTGAGGATATAAATGCCTCCATGACAGGCCTAAGATTTACCCTTACTTACTCTATCCAAAAGATTAACTTTCTGGATACAACTGTATATCGACATGGAAATACATTAAGTACAGATCTATATGTAAAACCCACAGATAGAAATACTCTGCTGCGATATGAAAGTTTCCATCCTGATACTGTTTTCAAATCCATACCCAGGAGTCAACTTTTGCGTACTAAAAGAATAGTTAGAGATCAAAAAGTATTGCCAGAAAGACTAGTGTCTATGGGCAATAAATTTATCCAAAGAGGATATCCAAAAGAAAATATCGCTAAAAACATTCAGGATTTGGATAGAATACATGATAAAAAACCATCAGAGAAAGGAACAGATAGATTAGTGCTTTCAATGGAATACAGTGACAAGAGTAATGACATCTTTAGAATAGTAAGAAAACACTGGCACCTTTTGTCAAAATATAATCCAGAGATAGAATCATTTAAACTCCCTCCTATGCCATCATATAGAAGGGTAAAAAATCTTAGGGATCACATAGTAAAAGCTGACATAGGTACAACTGAAATGTCTGATGTAAATTACTTAACTACCCCTAATAAAGGCTGTTACCCCTGCTTACACTGTGCTCAATGTAATTCAGTTATTAAAGGGAAATTCTTAGCACAAAATGACAAAAGAAAGCAATATACAATCAATGGGTTATATACATGCCAAACTAACTATGCAATCTACCTACTTAAATGCCCATGTGGCCTTTGTTACATTGGCGAGACCACCCAAGCCGCCAGGGATAGGTTTAGTCAACATAAAGCATCCATTAAATCAAAAGATATGTCACTTCCAGTATCAGCACATTTTACAAATATGGGCCATACAGTAAGCCAGCTTCGCTTTCAAGTGATTGACCATATCCCCCATCATAGAAGAGGGGGTAATAGGGAACTAAAACTAAAACAGAAAGAAGTATGGTGGATTAAATGTCTGAACACATTACATCCATATGGTCTGAATAGAGATTATGATTTGTATTTGTTTTTATAATGGTTTTAAATGATGGAATATATTCTGGTACCACTAGAGGTCACTGTGTTGTTGAAATTTACAAACCTGGATAGGTATGGGTTAAACCAATTAACACTGAGAATTAAAGCATGATTGGTCCAGATACCCTTTTTAAAGTCTGTTTGTTTGATTTTAACTTATGCATGATTAAGGACTATGTAGGTCCGAAACGTCGCTTTTTACTGGTTGCTAAACCTCAAATAAAGATTTTTCACCTTTAAAAGAAGATTGTGTGCTGTGGTGCTGTTACCTTGTTTTCTACATGGACTGTATACACTGGAGTTTGGCTGATACTCCTTGGTAACGTGCACACAGGTGGGAAAGAAACTTTACTAAAACCTATGGTGCTGGATTCAACTCACTTACTTCTTATATATATATATATATATATATATATATATATATATATATATATATACAAACACACACATATATATATACATACACAAACAAATATATATATATATATATATATATATATATATATATACACAAACACACACATATATATACACAAACACATATATATATATATATATATATATATACACACACACAAACACAAACATATATATTGTGACAGAAAGCAAGGCCTGGTTATAAATGGAAGATATTTAAGACCAAGCATTGTACATGCTATTTCTCCTTTCAGTTAAAACCCCAGGGAGAAAGAGTGTGTATTTGATTATCCCAGACAGCTGTGAAGCTGTCCAGCAGCTAATCACAGGTGTGGCTAATTAGAAGTTATGAGGGTTTAAATAGCAGCCTCACTTAGGCCTTGAGAGAGAGATATACAGCTACAGAAGCTGGTGTGTGTGTTTGTTACACTGTGTAAAAGACTTTTGTTCCTGTGAACTGTAAAAGGACATTATTTTTACAAAGCACTTGTGGAATGCTGTGAAGTGCTGGGACACATTTAAAAGCACTTAACTTTGCTGCAGAGGAAGGATTTCCCTCTTTTGGAAATGAACTGCCTGTTTGTTATTGCTGTGAAAAATAAAGCCTTTTAAACTACAGTGGATTGTCCTGTGCTGCATTTGTGCCCTAGAAGACCGTGGTTAAAAGTGTTCCTGTCACACTTGGTGGAGAATCCGGGCAACCACGCTGTATGTCTGTGGGCATAATAATCTGCAAGCAACATGGAGGAAGTCATTAAAGCTTTGATCCATTCTAATGCTATACAGCAGGAGACTAACAGAAAAGCTGCTGAAAATAGTGCAGCACTGCAACAGTTGGTCTTGGCCCAGTCAGAGAGTGCTATGCTACTGGCTAAATCACAGAAGGAGAACACTGAATTGTTGATACAACAGATGGCTGCTGTGCAAGCTGAGACATTCAGGAAGACCCGGGAGGAGCAGCAAAGTGCTACACAGACTCTGCAACGAGAGGTTCAAGCCATATCAGAAAGACTGAACTCTGAATATGTTGGTGGCAGCCAAGGTTCCAGAGTAATAAGGGCTAGTCATTATCTTCAAAAAATGACAGCAGCTGATGATGTTGAGGCGTATCTTTTGGCATTTGAACGCACAGCAGAAAGAGAAAAATGGCCGACAGTTGAGTGGGCGAGTATACTTGCGCCATTTCTTAGTGGTGAACCTCAGAAGGCCTACTTTGATTTAGAGCCAGCACAAGCCGGTGACTATGAGAAATTGAAAGCAGAAATCCTTGCACGCCTGGGGGTGACTTCGGCAGTCCGTGCACAAAGATTCCATTCCTGGATGTTTTCATCTCATAATGCTGCAAGATCCCAGATGTTCGACCTTATACACCTTGCCAGGAAGTGGCTGCAACCAGAGGTTAATTCGGCTACCAAAATAGTGGAACTACTGGTGATGGACCGTTTTCAGCGTGGATTACCTGCTTCCCTGCGGTGGTGGGTTAATCAAGGTGATCCTCAAACAGCAGATCAGTTGATTGTATTGGTCGAAAGATTTATAGCTTCAGGAGAAGTTTTGCAACAATCTTCAATGGATCAGCCCCACAATCCCAAGTCCCAGAGCTCTACAAGAACTGGTAAGACTGTTCAGGGGATAAAGGGGATAAGAGAGCAGCAGGTGTATAGGCAAAACACCAGAGACATTTCCCCAGGAATTAAGGAAACATTTAAATATAACCAACCTGTAAGATGTTTTAAATGTAATGAGGTTGGGCATATTGCTAGAGACTGTGATAAAGATGAATTTATGGACTGTAATGTTGCACATTCACTATTGTCTAATAGCAACAGCTCTGTTAATAATGATTCCCATTGGTGTACTGTGATGGTTAATGGTAAAGTGTCTAGGGCTTTGCTTGATTCAGGAAGTATGGTCACACTAGTGGCTAAATCTTTAGTACCAGATGCAATATTAGATTATGGGGAAAAAATGGGAATTATCTGTGTTCATGGAGATAAACGGGAATATCCTACAGCTGAGGTGGAGATTGAGACTCAGTGTGGTAAATTAAAATATTGTGTTGGTGTAGTACCAAATTTAGCCCATGAGGTGGTGATAGGGAGAGATTTTCCAAAATTTCTGGAGTTATGGGAATCTCCAGAAATATGTCAAACTTCTGATATTTATGTATTTCCTTTCTCTGAAACTGATTTTGAAGGGGGTTCCATTGAAAAGGAGAAAAATAAGATTTATTGCCCTATGCCTGTATTAGTAGGTGATCAACCTTCTCAGAGTAATGAAGTACCAAGTACTAGCTCGGAAAATATTGATGATTTGATAGATCTGGTTGGTGGCCCTGGTAATTTTAAAAAAGCCCAATGGGAGGATCCAACATTGGTAGAGGCAAGAAATAATATCAGGGTTATAAATGATGTTGTGACACAGCCAGGAAATGTATTACCCTATCCTTATTTTGAAGCAGTTAATGATTTGGTATATCGTGTAGAGAAGAAAGGAACAGACATTGTTAAACAATTTTTGGTGCCCCAGACTTTTAGGAACACTGTTTTAAATCTTGCACATAACCACATTCTAGGGGGGCATTTGGGAGTTGAGAAAACCAAAGAGAGAGTTCTTAGAAGGTTTTATTGGCCAGGGATATTTGTAGCCATCAAGGATTATTGTGCTTCATGCCCTAAGTGTCAACTTACAGCTCCTGCTAAAGATTTTCGTAACCCTTTAGTGCCCTTGCCTATAATTGATGTGCCTTTTGAAAGAATTGCTATGGACTTGGTGGGTCCGTTGGTTAAATCTGCTAGAGGACATCAGTATATACTGGTAATCCTTGATTATGCTACACGCTATCCTGAGGCAGTTCCCCTTCGTAACAGCTCTGCAAAGTCCATAGCAAAAGAACTCATGCTAATGTTTAGCAGGGTCGGGATACCTAAGGAAATTTTGACAGACCAAGGAACTCCATTTATGTCCAGGGTTACAAAAGAATTGTGTAAGTTGTTTGGCATAAAACAACTAAGGACCTCAGTATATCACCCTCAGACTGATGGTTTAGTAGAAAGGTTTAACAAAACTCTCAAAAGTATGCTAAGAAAGGTAATTGACACAGATGGGAGAAATTGGGACCTTCTGTTACCCTATTTAATGTTCTCTATCAGGGAGGTTCCCCAGGCTTCTACAGGTTTTTCCCCATTTGAACTGTTATATGGGCGGCATCCCAGGGGATTACTAGATATAGTTAAAGAGACTTGGGAGCAAGAGACAACACCTTATCGAAGTATTATTGAACATATTTCCCAAATGCAGGATCGTATGGAAGCTGTCATACCCATTGTAAGGGAACATATGGGAAAAGCACAGGAAGCACAAAAGTACAGCTACAACCGTAATGCTAGAGCCAGGGTGTTTCAACCTAGGGATAGGGTGTTAGTTCTGGTCCCTACAGTTGAAAATAAATTCTTGGCTACTTGGCAGGGCCCATATGAGATAATTGAGAAAGTGGGTGATGTTAATTATAAAGTAAGTCAGCCAGGGAGAAGGAAACCTGAGCAAATATATCATATAAATCTGTTAAAACCTTGGAAAGATAGGGAAGTTTTAGTTGCCTTAAAACCTACAGAACTCCCTGTCACTGAACCAGAGGTAAATATATCAGAAACCCTATCTGTACATCAGAAGCAAGAGGTCAAGGATTTTATTAGAAGAAACAAAGAGGTATTTTCTGTGGTACCGGGAAAAACTAATGTTATTATGCATGACATAATAACAGAACCAGGGAAGAAGGTCTGCCTTAAACCCTATAGGGTCCCTGAGGCTCGTAGAAAGGCTATTAAACTGGAGGTAGAAAAAATGTTAAAGCTTGGGGTAATTGAGGAATCACAAAGTGAGTGGAACAGTCCAATCGTGCTTGTTCCAAAGCCGGATGGTTCATTAAGGTTCTGTAATGACTTTCGTAAGCTTAATTGTGTTTCCAAATTTGACACCTACCCAATGCCTAGAGTAGATGAGTTAATAGAAAGGCTAGGAAAAGCACGTTATCTCACTACAATTGATTTAACGAAAGGGTATTGGCAGGTGCCTCTCACTAGTCAAGCAAAGGAAAAGACAGCTTTTTCAACCCCAGAGGGCTTATTTCAGTATACGGTGTTGCCATTTGGTTTACATGGGCCCCCGGCAACTTTCCAGAGGATGATGGATAGAATTCTGAAACCCCATGTTCATTATGCGGCAGCATATTTGGATGATGTTATAATTTATAGTACAGATTGGGAATCCCATCTTCCAAAAGTTCAAGCAGTACTTGATGCAATACGGTCCGCTGGGTTAACTGCCAATCCTGCAAAATGTACTGTTGGTTTACAGGAAGCTAAGTACTTGGGTTATACTATTGGTAGAGGATTAGTTAAACCTCAGACAACAAAAATAGAGGCCATACAGAACTGGCCACAGCCTCTAACTAAAAAACAAGTAAGAGCATTTATTGGGATAACTAGTTATTATAGAAGGTTTATCCCGAATTTCGCTACAATTGCGGCACCCTTGACGGATCTCACAAAAGCAAGGGCCCCAATTATGATAAAATGGTCCCCAGAAGCAGAACAAGCTTTTAAGCAGTTGAAAGATGCCCTTTGTGCCCATCCAGTTTTGGTAACCCCCAATTTCGCTAAAGATTTTATTGTACAGACAGATGCCTCTGATGTTGGTTTAGGAGCAGTTCTCTCGCAGGAGTGTCAGGGAGAAGAGCATCCTGTCCTTTTCCTAAGCAGAAAACTTATTTCACAGGAAAAGAACTATTCTATAGTAGAGAAAGAATGCCTTGCCATTAAGTGGGCTTTAGAGACCCTTAGGTACTATCTGTTGGGAAGAAAATTTAAATTAATAACAGATCATGCTCCTCTCACATGGATGAGTCAGAATAAGGAAACAAATTCAAGGGTTACTAGGTGGTTTCTTAGCTTGCAACCCTTCAATTTTACTGTTGAGCACAGGGCCGGTCTTTTGCAGGGCAATGCTGATGGTTTGTCTCGGGTACATTCATTGATGTCCATGGTCGCTCAACCCACTGGGTGTGAGCTGGGGGGGAGGATATGTGACAGAAAGCAAGGCCTGGTTATAAATGGAAGATATTTAAGACCAAGCATTGTACATGCTATTT
Organism: Bombina bombina; assembly: GCF_027579735.1. NCBI lineage: Eukaryota > Metazoa > Chordata > Amphibia > Anura > Bombinatoridae > Bombina > Bombina bombina. Next base: position 984,130,551 of record NC_069501.1, read on the forward strand.
CTCCTTTCAGTTAAAACCCCAGGGAGAAAGAGTGTGTATTTGATTATCCCAGACAGCTGTGAAGCTGTCCAGCAGCTAATCACAGGTGTGGCTAATTAGAAGTTGTGAGGGTTTAAATAGCAGCCTCACTTAGGCCTTGAGAGAGAGTTACACAGCTACAGAAGCTGGTGTGTGTGTTTGTTACACTGTGTAAAAGACTTTTGTTCCTGTGAACTGTAAAAGGACATTATTTTTACAAAGCACTTGTGGAATGCTGTGAAGTGCTGGGACACATTTAAAAGCACTTAACTTTGCTGCAGAGGAAGGATTTCCCTCTTTTGGAAATGAACTGCCTGTTTGTTATTGCTGTGAAAAATAAAGCCTTTTAAACTACAGTGGATTGTCCTGTGCTGCATTTGTGCCCTAGAAGACTGTGGTTAAAAGTGTTCCTGTCACAATATATATATATATATATATACATACACAAACACACACATATATATATACATACACAAACACACACATATATATATATATACATACACAAACACACATATATATATATACATACACAAACACACATATATATATATATATATATATATATATATATATATATATATATATATACACAAACACACACATATATATATACATACACAAACACACACACACACATATATATATATATATATATATATATATACACAAACACACACACATATATATATATACATACACAAACACACATATATATATATATACACAAAACACACATATATATATACATACACAAACACACACATATATATATATATACATACACAAACACACACATATATATATATATATATATATATATATATATATATATATATATATATATATATATATATATATATATATATATATACACAAACACACATATATATATATATTTAGTTCAGGCCAAACCCAACCACTCTTGTGCAATGTACAGTACAGCAATAAATATTTTTGCAGAGTACACAATACGTATAAAAACTCATAAACACAAACTCTCACATAGATATTCACACTCTCTATCTCATATACAAACACTCTCAGTCTTACACACACTCATGCTCCCACACTAACTCACACATACTCTGGGGCCCATTTATCAAGCTCCGGATGGCTCCTGCAGGCTCACCAGAAACACCAGTTGTGAAGCAGCAGTCTAAAGACCGCTGCTCCATAACCTGTCCGCCTGCTCTGAGTAGGTGGACAGACATCGCCGCAATTTCACCCGATCGAGTACGATTGGGTTGATTGACACCCCCCTGCTGGCGGCCGATTGGCCGCGAATCTGCAGGGGGCGGCATTGCACCAGCAGCTCACAAGAGCTGCTGGTGTAATGCTGAATACGGAGAGCTTATTGCTCTCCGCATTCAGCAAGGTCTGTCGGACCTGATCCGTACTGTCCGACAGACCTTTGTTAAATAGGCCCCTCTGTCTCTCACAAACTCTCTCACACACATACAAAGAAACAAGATCTCTCACACACACACTCACAAACTCACACACATTATCCACACACTAACACATACATGCTCACACACACTCTCTGTCACACACACACACAAAGATACTCACTCTTTCACACACAGACTCTCTCATACACACACAAAGACCCTGACAAACACAAAGACACATGCAGCGTATATTTGCCAATTTCCCATCAAACCCAGTCATTTGCATGTCTGGGCCTGATTAAACTTCAAACATGAACACACAAATATAAATCTGGACTGTTTGGGTCATTACAGTTTTAATGGACAGGTGGAAACCTAGTATATATATTGTATAAGTAAGGTATGATATTGTGCACATATATAACTCCAATGTACACAATCCCAGGTGGAGCTGTATTTAAGCACAGGAGACCCTGAAACAGCTAAGCTCACCTGGCTAGTCTGGTAATACATTATCCCTAACAGATGACTGTCTGGTTCAAAACACTTGGAATCTGTTAACACTTTCACTACCTGCATAGTACCAATGTACTACCAAATTAAAATACAGAACAAGTAAGCCTCCTTTACCTGTTTTAAAACACAAGAAATGCATTTAGACAATTCCCAGTTCACTCAAACCTTAAAGGGACAGTCTACTCCAGAATTTGTATTGTTTAAAAAGATAATCCCTTTATTACCCATACCCCAGTGTTGAATAACCAACACTGTTATATTAATATACTTTTTACCTCTCTGATTATCCTGTATGATATATCTAGGCCTGTGCAGACTGCCCCCCCGCCCCCAGTTTTTTTAACAGACATGCATTTCAGACAATCAGTGCTGACTCAAAAGGAAAATTTGCAGCACAATGTTATATATATATATATATATATATATATATATATATATATATATATATATATATATATATATAGTAACAAAATAGTAGATGAGGTAGATGAGGTTGAAAAAATACATTAGTCCATCTAGTTCAACCTATACCAATTTTAATATACTTACAAAAAAACTCCAGTTGAGCTTAAATTAATCCTACTAAAAAAGGTGACCAATTTAACACAAGAGAACCTGCAGTCCGTATTTAACAAGCAGCGGTCATTAGACCGCTGCTTCCCTAACCTTTTGCCACCTCTTAGGTGGCAAATTTCAATTTCCCCAGTCTCGTCCGACCGGGGAGATTGACAGCTCCTGCCTGCGCGTGATTGGCTGTGCGCGGGCAGAAGGCGGCGTTGCACAAGAGTGCAAAATTGCGTTCTTGGGCCATGCTGAATTTCCAGCAGCGGAATTCAGCCCGCCAGAGACGAGCTGCGGCGGACAGGGATGCGTATGTGCGCCCCTGTCTGCCGCAGCTTGATAAATCAACCCCTAAATCTTCTTTCCTCCAGCCTTAAATTGAGACCTCTTGCCACAAACAATTTTCTTGGAATAAACAGAGCTTCTGCCATCTCTAATCATGTCACCTCTCAAGCACCTTTTTTCTAGAGAAAACAGACCCAGTTTGGTTAACCTCTCCTCATAGCTTTAATTCTCCATTCCCCTTGTTAACCTTTGTGGCCCTTCTCCGAACTATTTCTAAGTCTGCAATGTCTTTATTTGAGATAGGTCCCCAGAACTGCACTTCATACTCAAGGTGAGGTTTTACCAGGGATTTATATAGTGACAGAATTATGCTTTCCTCCCTTGCATCAATGCAATATAATATATTAATATATGCTAGTATCTTATTAGCCTTAGAAGCCACTACCCTGGTGCTGTAGAGAGCCTGTAGCAAAATCCCAGGTACCCACAGTGCTCCCACTGCTACAACAAATATAGTTTCAATTAGATGAAGGGTACACCATATTACAATATACTGTATGTAATACCGATAGTATACTACTAACAGTATAGGCAACAGAGATGCAGTGTCTGCAATATAGCCAGCCACTGAGAACTTATTATTATTAATTATTGTTGTTATATATTTTACACCCAAATGGAAAGGTATCTTACGTATCTACTAGAGAGTCTATAGCAAACTGCCAGGAAGCCATGGCACCCCCCAGAGCAATTACAAAAAATATTGTTTCAATTAGATGAGAGGTACTATATATATATATATATATATATATATATATATATATATACTGTATGTATATATATATATATATATATATATATATATATATATATATATATATATATATATATATATATATGCTAACTATAGAAAAAAATGCAGTAATATGCACTCACTGCAAGAAAAAAAAAGATTTGCCATACAAAGGGTTAAATTAAAATGTAGAGTGGTTCCCTGTGTATGAGCCCCTGGTACACACTGGGGTAGGGATCAGGGAGTATCAGCAGCCCCCCTGCACAGGTAGAGGGGTGCACTGTGTGTATGAGCCACTGGTACACACTGGGGTAGGGATCAGGGAGTATCAGCAGGCCCCCTGCTCAGGTATAGGGGTGCACTGTGTGTATGAGCCACTGCTACACACTGGGGTAGGGATCAGGGAGTATCAGCAGGCCCACTGCACAGGTAGATGGGTGCACTGTGTGTATGAGCCCTGGTACACACTGGGGAAGGGAGCTGGGAGTATGGGCAAGCCCTATGCACAGGTAGAGGGGTGCACTGTGTGTTTGAGCCCTGGTACACACTGGGGAAGGGAGCTGGGAGTATGGGCAAGCCCTATGCACAGGTAGAGGGGTGCCCTGTGTGTATGAGCCCTGGTACACACTGGGGAAGGGAGCTGGGAGTATGGGCAAGCCCTATGCACAGGTAGATGGGTGCACTGTGTGTATGAGCCCTGGTACACACTGGGGTAGGGATCAGGGAGTATCAGCAGGCCACTGCACAGGTAGAGAGGTGCACAGTGTTTATGAGCCCTGGTACACACTGGGGAAGGGAGCTGGGAGTATGGGCAAGCCCTATGCACAGGTAGAGGGGTGCACTGTGTGTATGAGCCCTGGTACACACTGGGGAAGGGAGCTGGGAGTATGGGCAAGCCCTATGCACAGGTAGGAGGTGCACTGTGTGCATGAGCCCTGTTACACACTGGGGAAGGGAACTGGGAGTATGGGCAAGCCCTATGCACAGGTAGGAGGTGCACTGTGTGTATGAGTCCTGGTACACACTGGGGAAGGGAGCTGGGAGTATGGGCAAGCCCTATGCACAGGTAGAGGGGTGCACTGTGTGTATGAGCCCTGGTACACACTGGGGAAGGGAGCTGGGAGTATGGGCAAGCCCTGTGCACAGGTAGAGGAGTGCACTGTGTGTATGAGCCCTGGTACACACTGGGGAAGGGAGCTGGAAGTATGGGCAAGCCCTATGCACAGGTAGGAGGTGCACTGTGTGTATGAGTCCTGGTACACACTGGGGAAGGGAGCTGGGAGTATGGGCAAGCCCTATGCACAGGTAGGAGGTGCACTGTGTGTATGAGTCCTGATACACACTGGGGAAGGGAGCTGGGAGTATGGTCTGTTGTCCCTCTGCACAGGTAGAGGAGTGCACTGTGCGTAGTAGCCCCTGGTATACTCTGAGAAAGCCAGCTGCACAGGTAGGGGGATGCATTGTGCCAGTGATCTTCATTTCTGCAGGATGACTTTCATTGTACAGGTAGAAAACCCTTTATCCAAACTGGTTGGGACCGGATAAGGTTTGGATTTTAGAATATTTGTATATTTGCATTTGTAAAATGGTACTAAGTGTGAACAATAATATCTTATGTAATTTAGGTAAACTTGACATGTCATAATACAGCTTAAACATGTAACCTAAAACTAGTTTTATACAATTTTTAATACTTTTGTATATATAGTACAGTACTATAATCAAAAAAGGTATTTTATACTATCATTTGCCTTTTAGAGCACACAGTCTTCTTTGCCTCCGTATTTGGTATGGTTTTAGACTTACTGGTGGAGAAAAATTGTAATTTTTAATAAGGTTATTGAAATTTTAAAAAATGTACTTAAAGGGACAGTATACACCAATTTTCATATGACACAGAAATAAAAGGATATACTAGGCGCTGCTTTAAAATAGTGTAAAAAATATCCTCTGATGAGTAATGATATTTACATGTACCTAAAGGTATTATCCTAAGTAAAGTGCACGAATAACATTAAATATATAAAAAATACAAATAAGATCTTACAAATATCAGAGGTAAATGTCCATTAAAAGTCCATGTTCATTTCAGGTATTTAAAAAACAGGCAGCTCCTTAGAAAAGTCCCAAACGAACTTGTTGCAATAATCTAAGAAAAAAATAAAGAAAAGAGAGCGCCCAAACGCATCTAAGTGCAGACAGTCTGTACAATTTTTATTACACAAATAACATATATCTCACATAAGAAACACACTCACAATTTAAAAGATTAAAACAAACGATGTATAATGTCACCCAGTGAGTTCTCCTTTCCTTCCGCTGCGATAGCGTTGCGTGTGACATCAGTAACACGGCTGTCTGTGGGTGTGTTGAGTTCTGACCAATCCGGTGGCAACTTCCGTAGGTCACTTCTCCGCTATTGGTTAGTTTATGCTGGTTGTAGGAATCCTTCTCCCAATAGAGCGATATGTCTCTTTCACACCGGGAAAGATTATGCTAGACCATACAATGGCATGTTAACACCATAATACATAGAATCCTCAGCCCGCTAGGTGTAATCCAAACATAAGATATACACAAACAAATGCAGCCTCACTGGATATGTATAAATAAAACTGTTAAGAGCAATGTTAGTGCCCCCTCACTCGACGTACGTTTCGTTCCGTGCTGGAACTTTTTCAAGAGTGCTATTAATCTCTGACTTCCTGCCTTTTATAGGAGGTGTCAGCCAGTGTCTGATATTTAACTATTTCATTGCCTCCTATCTAGCTTTAAAGAACTAATTATACATGTCAAATTTGGTACAACACAATGTTATTTACATCTGCTTACCAACATACATAATGCGTTATATGAACTTATTTCAATACCTGTATGATAGGTTTAATGTGTATGTGATAAAAAATATATATGCTTACCTATAACTTCTTAAAAACCACTAATACTGATGTAAAATACATGGATCATCTAAAAAAATAAAAAACATTTTCATTTCAATATATAAATAAATTTCACATTTAAAAACATAACAATGTACACTAAAATATAGAATAGATTTCACACCTACTAATACCCTAAGTTAAAAAGGCCTGTATGTCTAAATCAATGTTTAACCCTTGTTGGTAAAGACAATCCAACTTTTTTATCCAGAAGGTTTCTCGTTGTCGTAATTTGAGCAGCCTATTGGTATCCCATATATTTGGAGGGACCCATTCTATAACTTTAATTTCTAAATCCTTTGGCTCACAGTTATGTACCTGCTTAAAATGCTGGGAAACACTATGAGTTTCAAGCCCTTTCTCAATATTATTTAGATGTTCCCTAAAACAATACTTTATTTTTCTCTTCGTTCTACCTACATAGATATAATTGCATTTACACTTAAGGTGATATACCACATGGGTGCTCATACAGGTACACCTATCCTTATTAGAAAACTTTCTTTAAAAAAAAATTTTTTTAGTTAAAATATCAGCTTCATGATTGTAATCATTTTCATTTGTACAGTTGCGCCTAATGCGCTGGTATTGTCCAAGTGGTATATTATTTTTCCACCGTTTCCATTACAAATGGTGGAAAAATAATATACCACTTGGACAATACCAGCGCATTAGGCGCAACTGTACAAATGAAAATGATTACAATCATGAAGCTGATATTTTAACTAAATTTTTTTTAGATAAAGGGTATAATAGTGAGCTCCTCTGTAGAATGAAAAATAAGGTGGATTTGATGGATAGAAAGCACTTACTAGATAAAATAAACAGTAATAAAGTCACTAAACATCATGTAGCGGAGAATAAAAAACCTTTGTTTATCACGAAATACAATAACCAACATTATAAGATTAAGGATATATTGAACAAACACTGGAAGGTGTTACAACTAGACCCCATCCTAAAGAAATCACTGGGAGAAAACCCAGAAATGGTGTTTAGGAAGAACAGAGATTTAAAAAATATCTTGGCCCCTAGCAAACTCCGGAGTAAACCACCAGTAAAGATATCAGACTGGGGAATGAGTACAGGTACATTTAAATGCAAAAAGAAAGATTGTGTAATGTGTCCCCATATACCTAACAACCACAATGTAATTGAAAATTTTGACAATTCAAGAAAGTTTTCTAATAAGGATAGGTGTACCTGTATGAGCACCCATGTGGTATATCACCTTAAGTGTAAATGCAATTATATCTATGTAGGTAGAACGAAGAGAAAAATAAAGTATCGTTTTAGGGAACATCTAAATAATATTGAGAAAGGGCTTGAAACTCATAGTGTTTCCCAGCATTTTAAGCAGGTACATAACTGTGATCCAAAGGATTTAGAAATTAAAGTTATAGAATGGGTCCCTCCAAATATATGGGATACCAATAGGCTGCTCAAATTACGACAACGAGAAACCTTCTGGATAAAAAAGTTGGATTGTCTTTACCAACAAGGATTAAACATTGATTTAGACATACAGGCCTTTTTAACTTAGGGTATTAGTAGGTGTGAAATCTATTCTATATTTTAGTGTACATTGTTATGTTTTTAAATGTGAAATTTATTTATATATTGAAATGAAAATGTTTTTTATTTTTTTAGATGATCCATGTATTTTACATCAGTATTAGTGGTTTTTAAGAAGTTATAGGTAAGCATATATATTTTTTATCACATACACATTAAACCTATCATACAGGTATTGAAATAAGTTCATATAACACATTATGTATGTTGGTAAGCAGATGTAAATAACATTGTGTTGTACCAATTTGACATGTATAATTAGTTCTTTAAAGCTAGATAGGAGGCAATGAAATAGTTAAATATCAGACACTGGCTGACACCTCCTATAAAAGGCAGGAAGTCAGAGATTAATAGCACTCTTGAAAAAGTTCCAGCACGGAACGAAACATACGTCGAGTGAGGGGGCACTAACATTGCTCTTAACAGTTTTATTTATACATATCCAGTGAGGCCGCATTTGTTTGTGTATATCTTATGTTTGGATTACACCTAGCGGGCTGAGGATTCTATGTATTATGGTTTTAACATGCCATTGTATGGTCTAGCATAATCTTTCCCGGTGTGAAAGAGACATATCGCTCTATTGGGAGAAGGATTCCTACAACCAGCACAAACTAACCAATAGCGGAGAAGTGACTTACGGAAGTTGCCACCGGATTGGTCAGAACTCAACACACCCACAGATAGCCGTGTTACTGATGTCACACGCAACGCTATCGCAGTGGAAGGAAAGGAGAACTCACTGGGTGACATTATACATCGTTTGTTTTAATCTTTTAAATTGTGAGTGTGTTTCTTATGTGAGATATATGTTATTTGTGTAATAAAAATTGTACAGACTGTCTGCACTTAGATGCATTTGGGCGCTCTTTTCTTTATTTTTTTCTTAGACCAATTTTCATATAACTGCATGTAATATACACTACTATAAAAAATAATATGCACAGATACTGATATAAAAATCCAGTATAAAACCGGTTAAAAAAAACTTACTTAGAAGCTTCCATTTTAGCTCTGTTTAAAAGGTTACTGCAACACTCATTGCAAGTGGGAAATAGCAGACACCCCCCCCCCTCTTCCTCTGCATATGAAATGACTCTTTAAACAAACAGGAGCAAGCTGGAGTAGGTATATGTCGGTATTCTCCTAAAACTTTGGGGCTTGGTTAGGAGTCTGAAAATCAGAGCAATGTTATTTAAAAATAAGCAAAACTATCCATTAAAAAAAACTGTATGGGCTATATAAATGGATCATCTACAAAACATTTATGCAAAGAAAATTCTAGTATATAATGTCCCTTTAAGATAAAGTCTGGATTATATATTTATATGTATTATCAGACCCTCATTAATGTAAGTTCATATAGTGACAGTGTACCTCCCAACTCACAATTTATAGGAGTTAAGATGATACAGACATTCATTTTAATACACCCCAAAAAAGAATTGTATCAATGTGATAATTTTCAGGTAATTTCTTTAAATAAACAGGTTGTCCCTCCAATTTTCTACATCCCTCCCTTACACATTAATGGACCTTGCTAGAAAAGGAAACTTTACCAGGAAGAGCAAAGTTAGCAGTTAGCAGGGGCACACTTTAAAGATGAAATACTGCAGCCAATAGAAACCTGTTTACATTGTATAGTATGTTGCTTATACATGTGTTTTTCTATTTGGGTAATAATTGTTCTGCGTAATTTGATACAATCTCACCACCTTTCAGTTTGTGAGATAAAGCAATGAGACACGTTGTTCTCAAGGCAAAAGCTGCCTTTAGAGAACTCCAAGAGTCTCTTAAAGAATCTTGCAAGCCCAGAGACCTTTAGATAATAGGGCCCTTGGATTGTAAGATCTCTTGGAATCAACAGTCCCTGTATTGTCTTTATTTATAATGTGACCCCTGTATGGTGCTGAGTATAAATAGAATAATAATAATAACCCTTTGCATGTCCTAGGGACACTTGAATTGCCTACTGTCATTGTGCCTGCCACCTCCACTGGTAAAGAAGAAACACAATGCCAGTGCGCTTACCAATAGTCTCAAGTGCTGGTCCTTAGCATGTCTTCAGCATGTGTACTGTGTATTGTGGCTCACTTCCGCATGCTGTGTGCAGTAGAAAAGGTTTTCCATCCAAAACCACAAGCAACAAAATCCTCAGTACTCTTCTGCACTCCATTTAGAAGGCTAAAAGACAGGGCCTAAAAAAATGCACTTTATTATAAATTACTTAAAAACAGAGCACAGTATCCATAGTGTAAAACAGGCTGTTATACATGGAGTGCGGAGGAGTATTGAGGATTGGTTCACCTCTATTGGTAGACTATTTAAGTGCTTTATATCGTGATCTCTTGTGCTGGTATTGTACCTATTGTACTTTTATTCTCACATCTATTAGGTTAGATTCAAGTACATCAGAGAACAAAGCAGCCCAGCCAAGGAATATGTCTAAAGGGACCTTTATTTATCCATAGAGGTCCTAAACAAATAAATGTTTCAAGCCACTACCTAGCCCTTAGTCATGTCACAGTAGTGGCTTAAAAATGTGCCTGTTTGTTTAGGACCCCTATGGACAATTAATGGTGCTTTTTGACATACTCCTTGGCTGCTTTGTTCTTTGATGTCATAGAGGGGGTGGCATTCCCTGTCCACGCCTTGGAGAAGAGATTGAGGTTTGGTGCCATTTTACATTCCTTTGCTAGATTCAAAGATGCTGATTAGGCTGCAAAGCGGCCTTGTTTTTAAGGTGAGATCATGTTCAAAATTCATAGAAGCTCATTTCACTTATTTCTTGCCTTTGGTGGGTAGATATTCCTGCTATTAACATACATAGTTGTGTTAAGTGCCCAATATATAGTTCTCACAGCAAACTAGACCTGCTAGCAATGTGGAAAAACAATTACAATTGTGACACGTAGAAAACACACTTTTTAATTTACTCCTATTATCAATTTTTCTTCATTCTCTTGTTATCTTTATTAGCAGGAATGTAAAGCTTAGGAGCCGGCCCATTTTAGGTTCAGCACCCTGAACCTAAAATCAGACCGTGGTAGAAGTGCTGCATAAAAAATCAGACAGTGGTTGTGCTGTATAGCAAATCAGACAGTGGTTGTGCTGTATAGCAAATCAGACAGTGGTAGAGGTGCTGCATAGCAAATCAGACAGTGGTTGTGCTGCATAACAAATCAGGCAGTGGTTGTGCTGCATAACAAATCAGGCAGTGGTAGTGCTGCATAACAATTCAGACAATGGTAGTGCTGTATAGCAAATCAGACAATGGTTGTGCTGCATAACAAATCAGACAGTGGTTGTGCTGTATAGCAAATCAGACAGTGGTTGTGCTGTATTGCAAATCAGACAGTGGTAGAGGTGCTGCATAGCAAATTAGACAACGTTAGTGTTGCATAGCAAATCAGGCAGTGGTTGTGCTGCATAGCAATTCAGACAATGGTAGTGCTGTATAGCAAATCAGACAATGGTTGTGCTGCATAACAAATCAGACAGTGGTTGTGCTGTATAGCAAATCAGACAGTGGTTGTGCTGCATAACAAATCAGGCAGTGGTAGTGCTGCATAACAATTCAGACAACGGTTGTGCTGTATAGCAAATCAATCAATGGTTGTGCTGCATAACAAATCAGACAGTGGTTGTGCTGTATATCAAATCAGACAGTGGTTGTGCTGTATAGCAAATCAGACAGTGGTAAAGGTGCTGCATAGCAAATCAGACAACGGTAGTGCTGCATAGCAAATCAGGCAGTGGTAGAGCTGCATAACAATTCATACAACAGTAGTGCTGTATAGCAAATCAGACAATGGTTGTGCTGCATAACAAATCAGACAGTGGTTGTGCTGCATAACAAATCAGACAGTGGTTGTGCTGCATAGCAAATCAGACAATGGTAGTGCTGCATAGCAAATCAGACAACAGTAGTGCTGCATAGCAAATCAGGCAGTAGTAGTGCTGCATAGCAAATTAGACAGTGGTTGTGCTGCATAGCAAATCAGGCAGTGGTAGTGCTGCATAAAAAATCAAATAGTGGTTATGCTGCATAACAAATCAGAAAATGGTAGTGCTGCACAACAAATCAGACAACGGTAGTGCTGCATAACAAATCAGACAGTGGTTGGGCTGCATAACAAATCAGACAGTGGTAGTGCTGCTTAGCACGTATATACAGTATAGAAGGACCCCTTGCAATCCTACAACACTGCAGCAGATACTCACTGACACAGAACATGAGTGCCATGCATGCAGTGAGTTCCCTATCAACGGTAACCTCATATTCACAGAGCCACTGCCCCAAGAAAGAAGGATTGAAGAGTGTGGTGACACACGTTATCATAAGATGGAGGAGGAGCTTATCCGGACTGAACACACACTGCTCTGTGTCAGGATGGAAGAGGAAGATGGAAGTGTTGGGTGACAGAGCGTTAGGGTGGAGCGGAGGAGGAGCTTATACCGGCACTGCCAGTGCGATTAGTGCACTGAGTTAGTTTGAGGCTGCAGACATATTAGAGGGGACGGTGCTGGTGGATCTCCAGGGCCCGGTAGCCACAAATGGATTATGCGACCTTTGGGACCCTGGAAGTTCTGCCAAAGTCGCCACGCCACTGATAAAATGTTAAAAACATTTTTTTTTAAAATCACAATGTTTCCTCTCTAATTTAGTGCTTCAGCCCTAAGGCGGTTGCCTAGTTTACCTTATGAAAGCGCCGGGCCTGGGTGCACATTCACAAATTAGTAATATTGTTTTGACAAGCCATATTGTGCACTTCAGTTTGGCATGCACAATACAGAGCAGAAGCTGTACATTTTTGCAGTGGCTACATTTATATATCACTGGCTTTAATTCTGTCCTCAGGCATCCCTAACAGGCCAGATTTTTAGGATTACCTTGGGTGAGAGCAGAATAATAACCATGTTTACTAATCAGCTGATTATTTCACCTGTGCTCCATTTCAGATACCCTCAAAATGTTGCCTGTTAAGGAGGCCTGAGAATTGGTTTGAAAACCAGTGATCTCTATATTATATCTGTTTTGTGTATTTGTGATTAAAAAAAACACTTCTTCTGTCATAGGATGCAACAATACATGTAAAACAAAATGGCGGCGCCTAGTATGAAGAAGCAGAGCTTTAGCAACTGGCTTATGTAATGGGTTAAAATAAAGAAAAAGCAGGTAAAGGAGATAATAGTATGGTAAGTAGTTGTACCAAGCAGTTTAATGTCCCTTTAAAAGCATAAAATAAAAAGTTAGTTACAGCATTGGCTGAATGGTGATAGGACCATCAGGGCCTCTTCATACCGGGGTCCCTAAATTACAGCCATAGATGCTACCCTTCAACCAAACACACTGAAATACAGGGTACATCTCTGCAGTAGATTCTAAAGGTGCCCTTACACCAAACAAGGCACAAAGCAATATATCCTGAAACCTGGAAATCCAGCAGATAATCCGTCAAAGCCCAATTAAATTATGTGACTGTGTGCAGGAATGGACATGGACTTGCCAATTCCTATTAGTAAACCTTAAAAAGATTAATTTTTATCCGCAATGATTACAATAAAATTTTACCTTGATTAATAGAGCAGCACTTCCAACTAAATAAAGACTTTTCAAGCCCTACAATCTTTAATCACAGCTATTTTAATTATAGTTTTACATTTTAAAATGCAATAGCACCACCTATTGCTCAAAATGAATAATGCAGTTCATCAGAGTATACAGTGCTATTAATACATGCATTAAAATGCACGCAAACATCATGCCTAGCAAAATAATAAATACCTATAAGGGCGTCATGATATATAGTTCAATTACAATGATTATAACACACAACACAATACAAACAGACCAAATGTTTCACAAATCTCATCATTTTTTTTATAGAAAGTGTGGATGATTCATGAAATAAGCTTCCATTGGAGGTGGTACAAACATTGTGAGGGACTTAAAGAATATCTGTGATAAGCATAGGTCTATCCTACAAACTAAATAAGCTATTTATAGGAAATGCGGGCTGACTTGATAGGAAAAAGTTTCTTATCCTTCCTCAAACTCTGTTCAATTTTCTGTGGTCTGTAAATCACATTATTAATGCCAGGTCAAAGCCCATATTCTGGCCTTGTGGTTTGAGAAATTTAAGAGTTTGACCAGAAACATCTCTTTTTTTAGTCACAATGTCCATAACCTTTCATGCTTCTACATTTTACCAAAGAATATATGACCATTTTCCTTACAAGATACCTCAGCATAATTCACCAAACCTCAAGGACGCAGTCAAATAAATAACAAATTCTTACTAACAAGTATAACAACTTTCAGTCAGACAGAGATTTCTATCCTGTCCTTGGTTGAACCCGTAAAGGGGCATAAATGTTATTCTGATGCTGTACAGCCCTGCCATACTGCTGTGCATGTACTGCTATAAAGAAACATTCAAATTTAAAAGGACATTATAGTACAAAAACATATTTTTGTAGTCATCTCTTCTAGTTTCATTAGCCACTGTATGCTTAGCATTCAAGAAATGTCTCATTGCAAGATGATTCACCCTATGAGGGAGTTGGAATCTTTCATTTTTCCTTAATTCATTTTTTTATTTTATTTTAAAGCTTAGTATATAAAGCATTCACAAGATAAAATGTGTTACTATAGACAGTAGTATGTAAATGAATAACCCCAGAGAAGTGCGTGTAAAGGGACATGAAAGATAGAACATACCATTTTAAACCATTTTCCAGTTTAACTCTATTATCAAATTTGTTTCATTCTCTTGGTATCCTTTGTTGGAGGAGCAGCAATGCACTACTGTGATCTAGCTGAATGGGTGAGCCAGTGACAAGATCATATATGTGCAGCTAGTTCCCAGCTATACATTGCTGTTCTTGAGCCTACCTGGGTATGCTTTTAAAAAAAGAATACTGTAAGGCAGTGTTTCTCAACCGCAGTCCTCAAGTACCCCTCACATACCAAATGTTCATGATATCTGAACTAGAACACAGGTGAAATAATCAATGTCCAAAAAGGACATTCCAGCCAAAATTTGAATCCACATGGGTGTATTGCAGTTTTGCATAGAAGCATTTTTGTAATATACATGTATTAGCAAAAATGCTTCTAATTAAAGATACAGCAGTTTCAAAAGTGTATTTAAGTATGCAATGTGCACCAGCATTTTAAACACAGTACTGTACTTGCTCAAAGAGGCTAATGTGATTTTATCATCTGGCGATGAATCAATTTAATTGCTGAATCAATTTGTTAATTGCTGAATCAATTTGTTAATTGCTGACATGATACAAGCCCCACTGGTGCTCTAAGCAGCTGCAGTATTTAAAATACTAGTGAACAGAGAATATTTAGCTATGCTTCACAGGCACGTGCAGAGACAAATGCTAACACTGAAAAAGTGATAACTGTTGCTGGAAATATTTTTGCCAACACATGTATATTGCAAATATGTTTCTATTCAAAGATGTAATTCATCTATGTGCATTTCAATTTTGACTGAAATGTTCCTTTAAGATACAATGAAAAGCTGGCCTGTCAGGGGTACTTAACCACAGCACTATTCATTTTTCTGACCGTTTGGGACTAGGGCTATTTTTACATTTCTGCTGTGTTTGTGTTTAGCTGTAATTTTCCTCGTACTCATTTACTGTACCCACACATATTATCTTGCCATAAAATGGAGCTTCTACAGATACCATTATTTTCATCATATCTTATAATTTACTATAACATTTTTTATAAAAAATGATGAAAAAATGGAAAAAAAAACACACTTTTTCTAACTTTGACCCCCAAAATCTGTTACACATCTACAAACACCAAAAACACCCATGCCAAATAGTTTCAAAATTTTGTCCTGAGTTTAGAAATAACCAATGGTTACATGTTCTTTGCTTTTTTTGCAAGTTATAGGGCAATAAGTACAAGTAGCACTTTGCAATTTCCAAACCATATTTTTTTCTCAAAATTAGCGATAGTTAAATTGGAACACTGATATCTGTCAGGAATCCCTGAATAACCCTTTACATGTATATATTTTTTTTAGTAGACAACCCAAAGTATTGATCTAGGCCCAATTTGGTATATTTCATGCCACCATTTCACCGCCAAGTGCGATCAAATAAAAAAATTGTTAACTTTTTTACTAACTTTTTAACAAACTTTAGGTTTCTCAATGAAATTATTTACAAACAACTTTTGGGATCCCCTTTGTTCAGAAATAGCAGACAATTAAGGCTTTGGCATTACTTTTTGGTAATTAGAAGGCCACTAAATGCCGCTGCGCACCACACTTTTATGCCCAGTAGTGAAGGGGTTAATTAGGTAGCTTGTAGGGTTAATTTTAGCTTTAGTATAGTGTAGTAGACAACCCAAAGTATTGATCTAGGCACATTTTGATATATTTCATGCCACCATTTCACCGACAAATGCGATCAAATAAAAAAAAATGTTAACTTTTTCACTAACTTTAAGTTTGTCACTGAAATTATTTACAAACAGCTTGCACAATTATGGCACAAATGGTTGTAAATGCTTCTCTGGGATCCCCTTTGTTCAGAAATAGCAGACATATATGGCTTCGGCATTGCTTTTTGATAATTAGAAGGCTGCTAAATGCCGCTGCGCTCCACACTTGTATTATGCCCAGCAGTGAAGGGGTTAATTAGGTAGCTTGTAGGGTTAATTTTAGCTTTAGTCTAGAGATCAGCCTCCCACCTGACACATCCCACCCCTTGATCCCTCCCTGATCACTCTCAAACAGCTCTATTCCCTCCCCCACCTCACTGTTGTCACCGCCATCTTTAGTACTGGCAGAAAGTCAGTAAGTTTTTTTAAAATCATATATTTTCTGCAGTGTAGGATCCACCCTTACCACCCAACCTCCCTGAGCCCCCCCCCCAACCGCCTCTAACCCTCCCCCCGCTAACTTTTTGCCAACATTTTGGGTACTGGCAGCTGTCTGCCAGTACCCACTTTGCAATAAAATGCGACTTTTTTAAAAAGTATCCCCACTTTTTCTGTAGTGTAGCTGCCCCCCTCCTAGATCCCTTTCCCAACTTTATTTTCCCCCTCCCCCTCCCACCCTCCTCTCCAACCTCCCTCTCACCCACCCGCCTCCCTGCAATGGCTCCCACCCACCAACGATCAGCACCATCGCTGGCCGATGCAGAGAGGGCCACAGAGTGATGCCTCAATATCGAGGCATCACGGCAATACCTTGAAAGCGGCTGGAAGCAATCAGGATCGCTTCCACCGCTTGAAACCCCTGGCGATGTACAGGGTACGTCGTTGGTCTTTTACAACCGTTTTTTTGTATGACGTACCCTGTACGTCGTTGGTCGTTAAGGGGTTAAGGACTATGGTTGAGAAACACTGCTATAAGGGATTGGAAACTTTATGCATGGAAAATAACCAAACAGTTAAAATATTAGCAGATATTAAAGCTGTTCTGCTTTGCTTTCAGAAAAACACAAACAGTATATTTATTTTGCGGCAAGCTGGCAAGAGAATAATCTTGATTCTATTAATTGCTGCTCACCAGGCCATGAAAAGATATTTAATGCAACAAGTTTTAATAGAGAACGTTTTATAAGAACTAACATATATTATCAATAATACTGCCCATGGTGCAGGTGGCAGTGATGCTGGGTAATCATTTGGATTAAAGGGACAGTCTACTCGAAAAATGTTATTGTTTAAAACAGTAGATAAAACAATAAATAATGCCTTTATTACTCATTCCCCAGTTTTTTTATAACCAACACAGTTATATTAATACCCTTTTTACCTCTGTGATAACCTTGTATCTAAGCCTTTTATAACAGCCCCTGATCACATGACTTTTTATTTATTATCTGTTGACATTTTATCCAATTAGTGCAGTGTCTGCCACAAACCACAGCCGTTAGCACAATGTTATCTATATGGCTCACATGAACTAGCACTCCCCTGTTGTAAAAAGCAAAAAAAAAGCATGTGATAAGAGGCTGTCTGTAGTGGCTTAGAAACAGGCAGAAATTAAGAGGTTTAAAGGTTATAAAGTATCTTAATCTAACAATGTTAGTTGTGCAAAGCTGAGGAATGGGTAGTAAATGTGTTATCTATCTTATTAAGCAATAACAATTCTTATTAAGCAATAACAATTCTGGTGTAGACTATCCCTTTAAGTGAACTGAAGTGGAGTAGTTGGTTTAAACACAGTTGAATTAGTTCAGAACTAAGAGCAAATCACAAACTAGATTGACAGTATAGATGCTGAAGGTTTGTGTACAGATTGATTAAACCTGTAGGCAAATGAAACTTGAATTGAACAAGAACCTACTGAGAGGAGAATATGCTGAAACATCTTCCACAAAGTGTTGCCTGAACTAAAGCTCCTCCTGTATGTGATTACAGTGATCAGCCTTCCTGCCATTGTATGCCATCTTTAACAATTAACAAGCCTATTGCCTATACTCTCTGCCTTGTTTTAGTATAAGTTTTCAATGAAAAGTGATCACAGCATTCCAGTGCTCTCCCTTTTTTAGCACCAATAGGTACATTAGGCAAATGCCAAAACAAATACCAAGAGAACGAAGCAAATTAGTTACTGGAAGTAAATTAGAAAGGTGTTTAAAATTGCATCTTCTATCCGAATCATTAAAGTTACATTTTTAACACCGAAAAGCTGAAAAATTCAATTAATTTTCTAGCTCAACCCTGTTTTCAATGTTGCCCCTTTATATAACAAAATATAATCTATATATTGCCACTAGGTAGCACCATGCTTTTTTTTACCTGTCTCCAGAATATTCATATAGATGTTGGCGGATTATGTAGAGGTTCCAAAAAAAACTTTAGTTGTCCCGAATTTGTGGAAATGTGTCTATATTTTAGAGTGAATCTACCTCCTCTATGTCTTCTAATATATTATAATATAATAATAAAATACTAGTGCATTGGTATTTAAAAGGGAGTAAACACCAAAAAAATGTATTGTTTAAAACATAGATAATCCCTTAATTTACCTAATCCCTTAATTTACCATTCCCCTGTTTTGCATAACCAACACACTGTTTTATTAATATACTTTTTACCTCTATGACTAACTTGTTTCTAAGCTTCTGTTCAAATTAGCAAATAGGATTTCAGTAGCTCGCATCCTATAGGCTGATTTGAAAATGCCAGCCAATAGGAATTCAAGGTACCCCATTTTAAACGGGTACCTTGCATTCAATCCTCAGTGTGCGGCGGTGATCGTACGAAGAGGATCTCCGCGCTGGATGGCTCCGCGGTCACCGGTCTTGTTCCGAGGTCACCTCTGCGTTGCCTTGGTCCAGGATAAAGCTAGAAGAGGTCCCAGCGCTGAAAGAAGATGTCACCGCCTCCAAGAAGACTTCACTGCCTGGAAGAAGACCTGCTCTGCCAGACTTCAGGAACGGTGAGTACCTATTTGGGGGTTAGACGTTTTGGGGTGGCTTTTTTTTAGATTAGGTTTTTTGGGGGCTGTAAAAGAGCTAATTGCCCTTTTAAGGGCATAAAAGTGCAAAATGCCAATACAAATACCCCTTTAGGGGCAATGGGTAGTTTAGGGGTTTTTCTGTTAGGTTTTTTATTTTGGGGTGTTTGGTGGGTGGGGGGGTTTTACTGTTGGGGGGTACGTAGTATTTTTTACACGTAAAAGAGCTGTTTAATTTAGGGCAATGTCCTACAAAAGGCCCCTTTAAGGGCTATTGGTAGTTTAGATTAGGGGGTGTTTTTATTTTGGGGGCTTTTTTATTTTCATAGGGGTTAGCTTTAATTTTTAAATTTTTGATGATTTGGTTTATTTTTTTCTGTAATGTTAGACTTACCTGACTAAAAACTGGCAATGGCGGCTTTTGCGGGCGACACCTCATTTGTAATTGTGCCCCTGGTGTTGCTTTTTTATTTAAATATTTTTATTAAAACATTAAATTAAATAACACAAAATGTAGCACACATGCACGTGCACACATATGATTTATTAACGTATTGGTGGGAATAGATTCAAAGGAAGAGAGTGTGAGATATATAAAGGGGTTATAATAAAGGTTGCAGGATATAATAACACCAGTAGAATTCTAAGTCAGAATAAAATAGTATTCTTACTTTACTATAATAAAACATCTCCAACACAAGCTTGTGTTCAACTAGGTTTCTCCATTATAGCATTGAGGGAGATGCCGTCCACCTCCAGCTCAGGAGAATAAGGCAACATCAATATGAATATGACAAGATTATATTTACAAGTCAATTGAGGAGGATAATTTAAGAGAGGGATTAATGGGGATAAGTCTAGAAAGCAACATAATACTTCATCCATAATGTTTACCACCTGAGACCAATAAGGTTGTATTACTGTTAATACAACCAAATGTGGCTAAGTGTTTGACAAAAGGGGATGCAATGTATTTAAAATATCTGGGAGCCAGGAAGTGGTAGAGTATTTAAAGGGACAGTAAACTCAATTTTTTATTGTATTGTTGCAAAATGTGTTATTTATATTAAAACTCTTTAATATACATGTATTAAACAGTTTTCCTGCATCTTTAAAGGGACAGTCTACAATAAAAATGTTATTGTTTTAAAAAATAGATAATCCCTTTATTCCCCATTCCCCAGTTTTGCATAACCAACACAGTTATATTAATATACTTTTTACCTTTGTGATTACCTTGTATCTAAACCTCTTCTGACAGACCCCTGATCACATGACTTTTTATTTATTATCTATTAACTTGCATTTAATACTGTGATGTGGTAACTCTTAAATAACTCCTCGGGCGTGAACACTATGTTATCTATATGGCCCACATGAACTAGCAGTCTCTTGTTGTAAAAAGCAAATAAAAAAGCATGTAATAAGAGGCCGTCTGTAGTGGCTTAGAAACAGGCAGAAATTCAGAGGTTTAAATGTTATAAAGTAAATTAATTTATCAATGTTGGTGGTGCAAAGCTGGGGAATGGGTAGTAAAGGTTTTATCTATCTTTTTAAACAATAACAATTTTAGTGTAAACTGTCCCTTTAATTAAATTCTAATTGTTTATTAACTTATTTCCAAGCCTTCTGAGATACTCATTATTTATGTCAAATCACGGAGGGCTACCTAGGTGCCTTGCTTCGGAAACAAGTACAGGAGCACGCATGCACAGAACAATAATAGTAACGTTATTGTAAGAAGCCTAAGTGCAGGTCGGAACTCCCGTCATGAGCACTGAAGATCAAATGATTTAACACATGATTCAAGAGGCCAATGATACTGTGCATGTGTCAGAAGTGAGCCTGCATGAAGAAATTAAACAAATGGTTCATTTATTATCGCTCTGCGATTGGCTATATTGAAATTAAGCAGCATATGATGAACCCTAAATGTATAGAGGATGGCTTAGGTTCATCAGAATGAAAAATGTAGAAGTATGTTTTTATTCAAAATTATACATTTTTAATTCATAATATTTATATCAATATGATTGACTAATAATGTACTTAAATATTGTTAACTAAAACAAAATGTACTGGTCCTTTCATGTTGAAATGTGAGATTGATTATGTTTATTTCAGCTAGGATGCTTAAAGGAGTGGAGAGGTTAAGAATGTCTGATTTGGAATAGTTGATAGCGACAACAACTATATTCCTGGAATATCAGCAAAAGAGAGGTAAGTGAACTGGAGTGAAGAGGGTCAGCATTAGATGTGTGGTGAGGTCAGAGGCTGGTGAGGCATTGGCTATTATACGCCTGAGAAACACATACATGAACCTGATAGAGGTAGCTTAAATTTAGATTTTCTCTTACATGAATCAGATAGACCATACAATTTTAAACAACTTTCCAATTTATTTCTATTATATAAATTGCTCTCTTGGTATCCTTTATTTAAAAGCATACCTAGGTAGTCTCAAGAGCTGGGAGCTAGTTGCTGATTGGTGGCTGCACATATACACCTCTAGCCATTGGCTTACCATTGTGTTCAGCTTGCTCCCAGTAATGCATTGCTGCTCCTCAAATAAAGGATACCAAAAGAATAAAGCAAAATGTTAATAGAAGTAAACTGAAATGTTTAAAATCGTATGCTCTATCTGAATACCCAAATAAATATTTTTTTGGGTTTCATGTCCCTTTATAATATTCAAATTGACATATGGCAGCACTGTCTTTCCATTAGCCTGAGAAGTTGTCTATTGCAGCATGGACCAAAATGAATGGAATAACAAAAATAACTGACAATGCAACAATGTTTTCAGTTTGCTTATATGCTGGGGGCTTTGGCAGTGGCCTAACAACTGCCCTAACTTGGGATATCAGTGTGACAATTTAAGTTATGTACCCATACTGTAAATTATGCTATTAAAGGGATACTAAACCCAATTTGTTTCTTTCATGATTCAGATACAGCATGCAATTTTAAGTATCTTTCTAATTTACTCCTAATATCAATATTTTTTTTGGTTCTCTTGCTATCTTTATTTGAAAAAGAAGGCATCTAAGCTAAGGCTCCAGCCAATTTTTGGTTCAGACACTGGACAGCACTTGTTTATTGGTGCTGTCCAATCAGCCAGGACAACCCAGGTTGTGAAACAAAAATAGGCCAGCTTCTAAACTTACATTCTTGCTTTTCAAATAAAGATAACAAGAGAATGAAGAAAAATTGATAATAGGAGTAAATTAGAAAGTTGCTTAAAATTGCATGCTCTATTTGAATCATAAAAGAAACAAAAAATGGGTTCAGTGTCCCTTTAATAATATTGTTGAAATGAATATTTATAATTCAAGCTTTTTTATCCTGGTGCCAAAATTAACTATATGATTACAGTAAGTTCCTTTACAACAAAAGCCTTTGGACAAGACCTTTAGCCCCCAATATATTTATAGTTCCTATTGCTGAAGATAAAATTGTACAAATTTACGGCTAGATTTAGAGTTGGGCGGTAGCCGTCAAAACCAGCGTTAGAGGCTCCTAACGCTGTTTTTTACCGCCCTCTGGTATTTGGAGCCAGTCATTAAAGGGTCTAACGCTCACTTTCCAGCCGCGACTTTTCCATACCGCAGATCCCCTTACGTCAATTGCGTATCCTATCTTTTCAATGGGATCTTTCTAACGCCGGTATTTAGAGTCGTGGCTGAAGTGAGCGTTAGAAATCTAACAACAAAACTCCAGCCGCAGAAAAAAAACAGTAGTTAAGAGCTTTCTGGGCTAACGCCGGTTTATAAAGCTCTTAACTACTGTGCTCTAAAGTACACTAACACCCATAAACTACCTATGTACCCCTAAACCGAGGTCCCCCCACATCGCCGCCACTCTATTAAAATTTTTTAACCCCTAATCTGCCGACCGCACACCGCTGCCACCTACATTATCCCTATGAACCCCTAATCTGCTGCCCCTAACACCGCCGACCCCTATATTATATTTATTAACCCCTAATCTGCCCCCCTCAACGTCGCCTCCACCTGCCTACACTTATTAACCCCTAATCTGCCGAGCGGACCGCACCGCTACTATAATAGTTATTAACCTCTAATCCGCCTCACTCCCGCCTCAATAACCCTATAATAAATAGTATTAACCCCTAATCTGCCCTCCCTAACATCGCCGACACCTAACTTCAAGTATTAACCCCTAATCTGCCGATCGGAGCTCACCGATACTCTAATAAATTTTTTAACCCCTAAAGCTAATTCTAACCCTAACACCCCCCTAAGTTAAATATAATTTTATTCTAACGAAATAAATTAACTCTTATTAAATAAATTATTCCTATTTAAAGCTAAATACTTACCTGTAAAATAAACCCTAATATAGCTACAATATAACGAATAATTATATTGTAGCTATTTTAGGATTAATATTTATTTTACAGGCAACTTTGTATTTATTTTAACCAGGTACAATAGCTATTAAATAGTTAAGAACTATTTAATAGTTACCTAGTTAAAATAATTACAAAATTACCTGTAAAATAAACCCTAATATAGCTACAATATAACGAATAATTATATTGTAGCTATTTTAGGATTAATATTTATTTTACAGGCAACTTTGTATTTATTTTAACCAGGTACAATAGCTATTAAATAGTTAAGAACTATTTAATAGTTACCTAGTTAAAATAATTACAAAATTACCTGTAAAATAAATCCTAACCTAAGTTACAATTAAACCTAACACTACACTATCAATAAATTAATTAAATAAAATACCTACAATTATCTACAATTAAACCTAACACTACACTATCAATAAATTAATTAAATAAAATACCTACAATTATCTACAATTAAATAAACTAAACTAAACTAAACTAAAGTACAAAAAATAAAAAAGAACTAAGTTACAAAAAATAAAAAAATATTTACAAACATTAGAAAAATATTACAACAATTTTAAACTAATTACACCTACTCTAAGCCCCCTAATAAAATAACAAAGCCCCCCAAAATAAAAAAATGCCCTACCCTATTCTAAATTAAAAAAGTTCAAAGCTCTTTTACCTTACCAGCCCTGAACAGGGCCCTTTGCGGGGCATGCCCCAAAGGATTTGGCTCTTTTGCCTGTAAAAAAACACATACAATACCCCCCCCAACATTACAACCCACCACCCACATACCCCTAATCTAACCCAAACCCCCCTTAAATAAACCTAACACTAAGCCCCTGAAGATCTTCCTACCTTATCTTCACCATGCCAGGTTCACTGATCCGTCCTCAGAAGACTTGATCCAAGCCTCGGAAGTGTTGATCCAAGCCCAAGCGGGGGGCTGAAGAGTGACGTCCATCCTCGGGCTGAAGTCTGGATCCAAGCGGCGGCTGAAGAAATCCATCATCGGGCTGAAGTCGGAAGTCCATCATCGGGATGAAGTCTTCTATCAAGCAGCATCTTCAATCTTCTTTCTTCCGGAGCGGAGCAATCTTCTTCCCAGCTGACGCGGATCCATCCTCTTCTAACGACGCCTACTAGCCGAATGATGGTTCCTTTAAATGACGTCATCCAAGATGGCGTCCGTCGAATTCCGATTGGATGATAGGATTCTATCAGCCAATCGGAATTAAGGTAGGAAAATTCTGATTGGCTGATGAAATCAGCCAATCAGATTAAAGTTCAATCCGATTGGCTGATCCGATCAGCCAATCAGATTGAGCTCGCATTCTATTGGCTGTTCCGATCAGCCAATAGAATGCGAGCTCAATCTGATTGGCTGATTCCATCAGCCAATCAGAATTTTCCTACCTTAATTCCGATTGGCTGATAGAATCCTATCAGCCAATCGGAATTCGACGGACGCCATCTTGGATGACGTCATTTAAAGGAACCGTCATTCGGCTAGTAGGCGTCGTTAAAAGAGGATGGATCCGCGTCGGCTGGGAAGAAGATGGCTCCGCTCCGCTCCGGAAGAAAGAAGATTAAAGATGCTGCTTGATAGTAGACTTCATCCCGATGATGGACTTCCGACTTCAGCCCGATGATGGATTTCTTCAGCCGCCGCTTGGATCCAGACTTCAGCCCGAGGATGGACGTCACTCTTCAGCCCCCCGCTTGGGCTTGGATCAACACTTCCGAGGCTTGGATCAAGACTTCCGAGGACGGATCGGTGAACCTGGCATGGTGAAGATAAGGTAGGAAGATCTTCAGGGGCTTAGTGTTAGGTTTATTTAAGGGGCGTTTGGGTTAGATTAGGGGTATGTGGGTGGTGGGTTGTAATGTGGGGGGGGGGTATTGTATGTGTTTTTTTTACAGGCAAAAGAGCTGAATTCTTTGGGGCATGCCCCGCAAAGGGCCCTGTTCAGGGCTGGTAAGGTAAAAGAGCTTTGAACTTTTTTAATTTAGAATAGGGTAGGGCATTTTTTTATTTTGGGGGTCTTTGTTATTTTATTAGGGGTCTTAGAGTAGGTGTAATTAGCTTAAAATTGTTGTAATATTTTTCTAATGTTTGTAAATATTTTTTTATTTTTTGTAACTTAGTTCTTTTTTATTTTTTGTACTTTAGTTAGTTTATTTCATTGTATTTATTTGTAGATATTGTATTTAATTAATTTATTGATAGTGTAGTGTTAGGTTTAATTGTAACTTAGGTTAGGATTTATTTTACAGGTAATTTTGTAATTATTTTAACTATTTTAGCTATTAAATAGTTCTTAACTATTTAATAGCTATTGTACCTGGTTAAAATAAATACAAAGTTACCTGTAAAATAAATATTAATCCTAAAATAGCTATAATATACAGTGAGTGCAGAATTATTAGGCAAATGAGTATTTTGACCACATCATCCTCTTTATGCATGTTGTCTTACTCCAAGCTGTATAGGCTCGAAAGCCTACTACCAATTAAGCATATTAGGTGATGTGCATCTCTGTAATGAGAAGGGGTGTGGTCTCATGACATCAACACCCTATATCAGGTGTGCATAATTGTTAGGCAACTTCCTTTCCTTTGGCAAAATGGGTCAAAAGAAGGACTTGAAAGGCTCAGAAAAGTCAAAAATAGTGAGATATCTTGCAGAGGGATGCAGCACTCTTAAAATTGCAAAGCTTCTGAAGCGTGATCATCGAACAATCAAGTGTTTCATTCAAAATAGTCAACAGGGTCGCAAGAAGCGTGTGGAAAAACCAAGGCGCAAAATAACTGCCCATGAACTGAGAAAAGTCAAGCGTGCAGTTGCCATGATGCCACTTGCCACCAGTTTGGCCATATTTCAGAGCTGCAACATCACTGGAGTGCCCAAAAGCACAAGGTGTGCAATACTCAGAGACATGGACAAGGTAAGAAAGGCTGAAAGACGACCACCACTGAACAAGACACACAAGCTGAAACGTCAAGACTGGGCCAAGAAATATCTCAAGACTGATTTTTCTAAGGTTTTATGGACTGATGAAATGAGAGTGAGTCTTGATGGGCCAGATGGATGGGCCCGTGGCTGGATTGGTAAAGGGCAGAGAGCTCCAGTCCAACTCAGACGCCAGCAAGGAGGAGGTGGAGTACTGGTTTGGGCTGGTATCATCAAAGATGAGCTTGTGGGGCCTTTTCGGGTTGAGGATGGAGTCAAGCTCAACTCCCAGTCCTACTGCCAGTTTCTGGAAGACACCTTCTTCAAGCAGTGGTACAGGAAGAAGTCTGCATCCTTCAAGAAAAACATGATTTTCATGCAGGACAATGCTCCATCACACGCGTCCAAGTACTCCACAGCGTGGCTGGCAAGAAAGGGTATAAAAGAAGAAAATCTAATGACATGGCCTCCTTGTTCACCTGATCTGAACCCCATTGAGAACCTGTGTTCCATCATCAAATGTGAGATTTACAAGGAGGGAAAACAGTACACCTCTCTGAACAGTGTCTGGGAGGCTGTGGTTGCTGCTGCACGCAATGTTGATGGTGAACAGATCAAAACACTGACAGAATCCATGGATGGCAGGCTTTTGAGTGTCCTTGCAAAGAAAGGTGGCTATATTGGTCACTGATTTGTTTTTGTTTTGTTTTTGAATGTCAGAAATGTATATTTGTGAATGTTGAGATGTTATATTGGTTTCACTGGTAAAAATAAATAATTGAAATGGGTATATATTTGTTTTTTGTTAAGTTGCCTAATAATTATGCACAGTAATAGTCACCTGCACACACAGATATCCCCCTAAAATAGCTATAACTAAAAACAAACTAAAAACTACTTCCAAAACTATTCAGCTTTGATATTAATGAGTTTTTTGGGTTCATTGAGAACATGGTTGTTGTTCAATAATAAAATTAATCCTCAAAAATACAACTTGCCTAATAATTCTGCACTCCCTGTAATTATAATTTATATTGTAGCTATATTAGGGTTTATTTTACAGGTAAGTATTTAGCTTTAAATAGGAATAATTTATTTAATAAGAGTTAATTTATTTAGTTAGATTTAAATTTAACTTAGGGGGGTGTTAGTGTTAGGGTTAGACTTAGCTTTAGGGGTTAATCCATTTATTAGAGTAGCGGTGAGCTCCGATCGGCAGATTAGGGGTTAATACTTGAAGTTAGGTGTCGGCGATGTTAGGGAGGGCAGATTAGGGGTTAATACTATTTCTTATAGGGTTATTGAGGCGAGAGTGAGGCGGATTAGTGGTTAATAACTTTATTATAGTAGCGGTGCGGTCTGCTCGGCAGATTAGGGGTTAATTATTGTAGTTAGGTGGAGGCGACGTTGAGGGGGGCAGATTAGGGGTTAATAAATATAATATAGGGGTTGGCGGTGTTAGGGGCAGCAGATTAGGGGTACATAGCTATAATGTAGGTGGCAGCGGTGTACGGAGCGGCAGATTAGGGGTTAATAATAATATGCAGGGGTCAGCGATAGCGGGGGCGGCAGATTAGGGGTTAATAATTGTAAGGTTAGGGGTGTTTAGACTCGGGGTACATGTTAGAGTGTTAGGTGCAGACTTAGGAAGTGTTTCCCCATTGAAAACAATGGGGCTGCGTTAGGAGCTGAACGCGGCTTTTTTGCAGGTGTTAGGTTTTTTTCAGCTCAAACAGCCCCATTGTTTTCTATGGGGGAATCGTGCACGAGCACGTTTTTGAAGCTGGCCGCGTCCGTAAGCACCGCTGGTATCGAGAGTTGCAGTGGCGTTAAATTATGCTCTACGCTCCCTTTTTGGAACCTAACGCACTGAAAACCCAGCCATTCTGTGAACTCTAAATACCAGCGGTATTTAAAAGGTGCGGGGGAAAAAAGCACGCGTAGCTAATGCACCCCTTTGGCCGCAGAACTCTAAATCTAGCCGATAATGTCTTGCACTGCAGCTCTGACTGACAAGTCAACTACAATCTTTACAATCATGATAATAATATACAGTGTGACAATTCACAGAATATTCCAAGTGCAATAAAAAGCATGATTTTACAACATTAAAACCGCAAATATTACTGTACAGCCTATGTGCACTGTGATCTTGTAACCTACCTCTCAAGATTCAAATCCCACTGCACATGCGCACCTCAAGTGCCTGCTCAACCATCTCCTTCCGTGCTTGTGGTGTCTCCAGAAGAGGGAACAATGCTGAGCAGGCGGGCTTAGTGGGCGGGGTGGGGCAATACACAGTGGGACTTCTCTTGGTAGGCTCAGGGAGGCTGGTGATGACTGTCTGATGGTGACACAGAGTGGCTCTCCCCCCATGAGGCAGCATGAAAGCTGCCTCAATTTGCTAAAATTGGATTGGATAAGGGGGTCAGTGTGTGATGACACAGGGCTGCTGGCCAGCATAGGTTGTGCATTGAGAGAGCCATACCTGTTCACTGCCTCCCTCCATAATATCTTTGCGGGAAAATTGTATTTATTATTTTTTTTATTTAAAATTGTTTGTTTGTTTATTTTTTTTTAGCTATGACAGGTGCGGCAGAGATTTACCTGCCTCCCTTGACTGCACTTCTGACTCAGCAAAATATCATCTGCATATAAAGAAACCTTGTATTCTGAGAGGCTAAAGATAATAACATGAATGTTGTGATCAGCACTATTTTGACATGCTAATAGTCAACCTTATCTTGTGCCATTGAAGATAAGGAAACGTTAGAGTCAATGTAATTCCATTGACTCTAACTAAGGCAGATGGTTATGAATAAAGAGCAAATATTTTTTTCTTAAAAAGAGTATAAAAGCCAAAGTGAGACTGGGTGTCTACCATAAAGAGAGTCCACAATATCAAAAGCCTTCTCCACATCAACAAAGATAAAAATGATTTGATGAGGACAATTGTATGAGGTGTGTATGAACTGTATAGCTCTGGTCATGTTGTCACAAATTTCTATACCAGGGACAAACCGTGTTTGATTTGTGGGAATTAATGTGAATTGTGAATTAATGTTGGTAAAAATGTATTAATGTAACTATAATGTTTTAATAGATTTGAAACAATTTAGGTAATTGTGCCCCTAACAAGTTCAATAAATCATGTAGGTTGTGGGCCTAAAATATATTTGAATCTAGAATAATGATCCTAGTGTTACTTTACTGAATTCTTTCACCAATATCACATAAACATGTGAACATTCTGGACACTGAAGTCAAAATTAAACTATCATTATTTAGATAGAGCAGGCAATTTTAAACAACTTTCCAATTTACTTCCATTAACAAAATGTGCAGTCTTTTTATATTTAAACTTTTTGAGTCACCAGCTCCCACTAAGCATGTGCAAGAATTCACAGAATAAACGAATAAGCATTTGTGATTGGCTGACGGCTGTCACATGGTACAGGGGGAGCGGAAATAGACATAGATTTTAAAATTGTTAGAAAAAAATCTACTAATTTGAAGTTCAGACTAAATGATATTGCATTGTATTTTTTATCATGCATTTGTTGATTATGCAAATCTACTGTGTTTTCTGGTCCTACTCAATGGTACAAAGCCCTTAATCCCAAATATTGTAACTCACCTATAACCACTGGACATAACTAGCACGCTTTATTTATAAAATATATATATACTGTATATATAGTGATATCCAAAAAAAGTCAATTTGAGCAGTCAGTCATGATGGTATTATTGTGGAAATCCTTTGCATATGGACTCGTGGATTGGGCTTATTTGCATATATTAGTTCTCCCAGAGTTGTATTACTAGATAGCAACATGTTCAAAAACTCTCTTTTTCAGCATTATTATTTAAAATATTAAACGTAATATTTTAAAATATCCACAAAAAATATGACTTTAATGTCCCTTTAAATAGTCTAATCTTCTTGCTTAACTGATACATTTGCGTATTGTTTTAAGCCTTATATGTTTTTCTTTTATTTTTTTAAGGTTATGCAGATATGTTGATTGCAAATGTCAGTGTCATTACAATGCTATTGCTACAACTTAATAACTAGTATTATATAAATACCCAGGCCTTAGCATCACTAAGAAGAAAACAGACATCAATAATTTATTATCAATAAGGTAATACACTGGGCAATAAACACTATCGGCTAGATTACAAGTTAGCGCTCCTTTTTTTTTAGCGCTCCCTTTAAACAACGCTGGTATTACAAGTTTTCTGAATGGCTGCGTTAGCCTAAGAAAAGTGAGCATTGAGCAAAATTTAGCTCCACTTCTCCCTGTAATACCAGCGTTGCTTACGGTAGAGGTAAGCTGGCTGAACGTGCTCGTGCACGATTTCCCCATAGGAAACAATGGGGCAGTTTCGGCTGAAAAAAAACCTAACACCTGCAAAAAAGCAGCGTTCAGCTCCTAACGCAGCCCCATTGTTTCCTACGGGGAAACACTTTCTAAGTCTACACCTAACACCCTAACATGAACCCCGAGTCTAAACACCCCTAACCTTACACTTATTAACCTCTAATTTGCCGCCCCCAACATCGTCGCCACCTGCATTATACTATTAACCCCTAATCTGCCGCTCCGGACACCGCCGCCACCTACATTATCCCTATGAACCCCTAATCTGCTGCCCCCAACATCGCCGACACCTACATTATATTTATTAACCCCTAATCTTCCGCCCCCAACGTCGCCGCCACCTACCTAAAGTTATTAACCCCTAATCTGCCGACTGGACATCGCCGCCACTATAATAAATGTATTAACCCCTAAACTGCCGCACTCCCGCCTCGCAAACACTATAATACATTTTATTAACCCCTAATCTGCCCTCCCTAACATCGCCGCCACCTACCTACAATTATTAACCCCTAATCTGCCGCCCCCAACGTCGCCGCTACTATAATAAACATATTAACCCCTAAACCTAAGTCTAACCCTAACCCTAACACCCCCCTAAGTTAAATCTATTTTTAATAAATCTAAATAAAATTACTATAATTTAATAAATTATTCCTATTTAAAAATAAATACTTACCTATAAAATAAACCATAAGATAGCTACAATATAACTAATAATTACATTGTAGCTATTTTAGGATTTATTTTTATTTTACAGGCAACTTTGTATTTATTTTAACTAGGTAGAATAGCTATTAAATAGTTAATAACTATTTAATAGCTACCTAGTTAAAATAATTACAAAATTACCTGTAAAATAAATCCTAACCTAAGTTAGAAATACACCTAACACTACACTATCAATAAATTAATTAAATAAATTACCTACAATTATCTAAACTAAAATACAATTAAATAAACTAAACTATAGTACAAACCCCCCCCACTAAATTACAAAAAATAAAAAAATATTACAAGAATTTTAATCTAATTACACCTAATCTAAGCCCCCTAATAAAATAAAAAAGCCCCCCAAAATAATAAAATTCCCTACCCTATACTAAATTACAAAAGTAATCAGCTCTTTTACCAGCCCTTAAAAGGGCTTTTTGCGGGGCATTGCCCCAAAGTAATCAGCTCTTTTACCTGTAAAAAAAAATACAAGTCCCCCCCCCATTTCGTGATCTCTAGAGAGACAACGCACAATGTACTATGGCAGGACAGACCAGGCTGTCAACCGCAAGACTTGCTAGCCTTACCAAAAGATCATTTCAGCCGTACCTGCTTCCCAGTCAGATCAATCTGAAAAGTTCTTTTCTTGTTACTGGCTTCTTCGCTTGCTTACCGCCATGTACGCTTCAGCGTTTCGCATTCGGATTCAAATGCCGCTGGCTCAGTTCTCAGCTGTTCACCTCCTGTGCATGCTCAATCATTCATGACGCGTTTCTCCCCTCCCACATAGGGCTAAGTGTCGGGGCCTCATCAGATATATTCCTTAAGGGGTGTGTGTCGGACTTTATACTACTATTGGTTCACAAGTCCGCCCCTTTGACAGCATTGGCTTACATGACAGCTGATTTAATAAAAAAATGTTTTTCAACACGGTATCACGCTGCACAATAAAGGAACTGATCAATACTATGTACACTATTTACAACTACCATATTATGGCTTTTATCAACTCGGAATTATATTGCAGCTTAACATTGAGAAATCCTATTTGCCAACATGTTGTATTACTTGGATTAGACCCATTTGCTATAATCATATACAATGGGTTAAAAGCTGCCAATACAACAATATGTATGCAAATAAGGAAAAATGAATTAATTTAGAGCAAACACACTTATCTTAAGTGGGATAAATCCATTTACACCACTCTTTTTGCAACAGCTCCTATTCTGTTGTAATTTTTAGCAATGACAATCACAGATGTATGGCACATATGCATCAGCATGACTATTAATGTATCTTATCGATGTACACTCTAGGGAGTTCAGTACATCGTGAAACCATTCAACTCTACAAAAAACATTCATACTCTATTTTTTCATTTAAACCTATTGGACTTAGTGTGTTTAATCTAAAGATCCACCTTGATTCATGCTGTAAAATTATTCTATCCAGATGACCCCCTCGCCTATTTTGTTTTAGTTGCTCAATACCCATAATTTGCAGCTTAGTATGATCTGAGTTATGATGAAACTTAAAATGTCTTGCTACTGGACTGTCCATGTCCTCATTCTTGATGTCATCTCTATGTTCAAGAATTATACTTTTCAGTTCTCTAGTAGTTTTACCTACATAGAACTTGGGACATGGACAGTTGAGTAGATATATGACATTTTTGGAGGTACATGTTATCCTTTCCCTTACATAATATACTTTGCTTCTGGTTGGGGTACTAAAGGTATTTGATCTCTTCATATATGTGCAGTAGACACAATGTCCACATGGTGCACTACCTCCTCTATGTTGTTTAGCTGATAACCAGTTTTTAGTCTCTTCCCTTTTAAACTCGCTATGGACTAACATGTCTTTGATACTGGGAGCTCTCCTAGCTGTCAGTAATGGATACTCTGATATGCATCCCTGAAGTGACGTATCATCGGATAGTATGTGCCAATGACTATTGAGAATATACTTCAACTTGTTCCAATGCGAGTTATATTTCGTAATAAGTCTCACCTGTGTGTTACTGTTTACTTTCTTTTTCAAGTATAAAAGGTAATTTCTACAAGTCTTCCTTGCTCTCACCCAAGCTTTTTTGACTATATTACGTGAATATCCTCTAGATAGGAATCTATCTGCCATTATTTGTGCCTGTTCTTCACTTCTGTTGAAGAACAACATCTCTTCAGCCTTAAAAATTGGCCTATAGGGACGCCTTTTTTCTGTGGCTCTGGGTGATGACTGCTCGCTTGCAATAAGCTGTTTGTTGCTGTTTTTTTATGATGGATGTTTGTATGGAGTATGTTATCCTGTTTAGATATTTTTAAATCAAGAAAGATTGCACTATCTGTGCTGATGTTATATGTGAGAAACAAGTTTAGATCATTATTGTTAAGAATTTTCACAAATTCATGAACAGACCTATCATCTCCCTTCCAGAGGATTAGAATGTCGTCCATGAACCTCAGCCAGAGCACTATGTGCTTATCGACCCACTCTGAAAGTTCGTGGAAGACATACTTAGTCTCCCAATAGCCAAGGTGCAGACATGCGTATGTCGGTGCGCATGTTGCACTCATGGCTGTTCCTCTCAACTGCCTGAATAATCTGCCATAAAAAGAAAAAATATTGTTTTTTAAAACAAATTCTAACAGGCATAAAATCCACTCTGTGTTCTCCCTATACTCCTCCCCCCTCAATTCCAAAAAATATCTGGCTGCATTTAAGCCTGCTTGATGAGGGATAGAGGAGTACAGGGACTCCACGTCGAGAGTCACCAGAAGTAAATCTTGCTCAACTGTAATTTTATCAAGCTTTTTTAAAACATCACTTGTGTCACTAATGTAGAACGACAGGGACTCAAGAAATGGTCTTAAGAAGTAGTCAACGTATCTACTGATACCTTTGGTGGGTCCACCAATGCCCGAAATTATCGGGCAGCCTGGTGGACATTTTACATTTTTATGCACCTTAGGTATACAGTAGAAAGTTGGTAATACTGAATAAGGGTTAACTAATGACTGATGTTCCTTTGTATTAATTAAACCCTCTCTTCTCGCTTTAAGAGAAAGATTAACTCATTACATGATCTATCATAATCTTGATGAGTCACTTTCTCATATTGCTCTTGCACTGATAGCTATCTATTTACCTCTTGTATGTAGGCACCTTGGTCTTGAATGACAATATTGCCGCCTTTATCTGACGGCCTGAACACCAGATCTTTTCTTTTCATAAGTTCTTGCAACGCTTTTCTTTAATTTTTACTTAAATTGTCACTAACAATCCCAGTGACACCTATCTTATTGACATCAACCTCTACAGACTTTACAAAGGTTTGTATGCTAGGGGACAAGGATAGTTGAGGCATAAACTTTGATTTTGGTTTAAATCTGGTTTTCATTGGATACTCTTTTTGTATCTGTTCATAATCCTGGTCACCTAGCAAAGAAACTAAGTCCTCTAAAGCTGACATATATGATTCCGAAATGTTAGGGTTTTCTGTCCCTTTATGCTTCCACATTTTTTTGAGAATAATTTTTCTTGCATACAAGTTTAAGTCTTTGACAAATTCAAACTTATCTAAGGGATTGCTGGGACAAAAAGTTAAACCCTTTTTAAGTAGTTCTATATGTGCCAGATTGAGTTTAATAGAGGACAAGTTAATAACCATTAATTCATTTGTAACATGTGCATCATTTTCTAAGAGGCACTCAGTCTCAGTTATATTCATTATTCGTTCTTTTGGTTCCTTGTCGTCATTCTGTCTATCTGATTGTGTCGATATTGTCGGTTTCTCCCTCCTCTGCCTCTCTGTCTCGGTCTCCTGTAGGGGTAACCATCTCCCCCTCTTCCGTCGTCCCAACCTCCTTGTCCTCCTCGTAAAGGGAGTCTAGTCTGTAATGTTTCCCTAATGTTTTGTGGTTGTGTGTCCAGTTCAACATCTGAATTATCTGTGCCTGAATCATAGGATTGGTGTGATAAATTATTATTTTTATAAAAATTAATTTTTCCAATCTTAAAGTCATCCTTGTCTCTCATCATTTTCCTTCTTTTTCTAAACTTGATCTCACTCTGTAACTTTTCCAATACTTCCTGCATATCTTTATTCAATTTTTCAAAGGCTGGATCTTGTGCATATAAATTAACTTTTTCATACATCATAGTTGTGTCTGTTTTATACTGCTCTAAACATTTTTTATCCTCATCTATAATAAGCTGCATTAATTCTAATGTGCATTTTGTTAAAATGTTATTCCATTTTGCTATGAAATCATTATTAGCTTCCTCCACTCTCAGACTAATTCCCGGATAAAGTCTTATTCTAAGGCCTCTTGGGATTAGGTCTTCTTTGACATAGTTTTCTAAACTCACCAATTCCCATTTTACTTTAAGTTCTTTAATTGCCTTTTTTTATATTCTTTAAAGGCTGTAAATATATCACTACTTTTCTCATCTATGTTAGTTTCATCCACATTGATAACTGGTTTGAAAGCTTCACTGATATCCGTTTCCCATTTATCGTCAGAAATTTTAAAAGCCATAATGTAAACCTTAATGATCAATGGGTGGAGAGATAGACTCCTGATCGCTGTTGAAATGTGTTTTATTTTTTAACTAGTAATTGGATAGAGGTGCACACACTACAGGAAACGGTGTATAATTACAACCGTATATAAATACTATAGCAAAAAGTAGGTGTGTAGTGGTGCACAAAATTAACTCAAAATTCCAATGCTCTTTAAACTGTGCTAGTTGTCCCAATTAATATGAAATACAACTTAAAAAAGGTAGGATTGAGCATATATCTTAGTCAATCAAAGCGGGACACAGGCTGCACATAGTTAATCAAAAGCTTTTATTACCATAAAGCTCAACACAGCTCAAACAGGCCGTCTACCCTCCACCCTATTCCTAAAAATGTGCAGCTATAACCTAGTGAAATACACGTGTGTTAGAACTTGCCGGCCGGCTTACAAATCAATTGCAAGATATATATTATATCAGCTGTGGTGTTAGAAACCGCAAAGATAGAGGAACAATCATATGTATATAAACTTCCTTATAGTCCGTAATATTTTCACGGGGCCCCAAGGTTGCAGTTGTAACAATGTTAAAGAAAGTACAAAAGTCCAGGCTCATTAGTGTCAAAAACACGCTCTGGTCTTGATTTTAATCCTTAGGTATCAATACGATGTTACGTTTTAATTACAGCATTTATATATCTTTTTTCATGCATTTGATTGACTTTGTGATTAACTCAGATCAAGAGAGACAACGCACAATGTACTATGGCAGGACAGACCAGGCTGTCAACCGCAAGACTTGCTAGCCTTACCAAAAGATAATTTCAGCCGTACCTGCTTCCCAGTCAGATCAATCTGAAAAGTTATTTTCTTGTTACTGGCTTCTTCGCTTGCTTACCGCCATGTACGTTTCAGCGTTTCTCATTCGGATTCAAATGCCGCTGGCTCAGTTCTCAGCTGTTCACCTCCTGTGCATGCTCAATCATTCATGACGCGTTTCTCCCCTCCCACATAAGGCTAAGTGTCGGGGCCTCATCAGATGTATTGCTTAAGGGGTGTGTGTCGGACTTTATACTACTATTGGCTCACAAGTCCGCCCCTTTGACAGCATTGGCTTACATGACAGCTGATTTAATAATAAAATGTTTTTCAACACGGTATCACGCTGCACAATAAAGGAACTGATCAATACTATGTACACTATTTACAACTACCATATTATGGCTTTTATCGACTCAGAATTATATTGCTGCTTAACATTGAGAAATCCTATTTGCCAACATGTTGTATTACTTGGATTAGACCCATTTGCTATTATAATCATATACAATGGGTTAAAAGCTGCCAATACAACAATATGTATGCAAATAAGGAAAATTAATTAATTTAGAGCAAACACACTTATCTTAAGTGGGATAAATCCATTTACACCACTCTTTTTGCAACAGCTCCTATTCTGTTGTAATTTTTAGCAATGACAATCACAGATGTATGGCACATATGCATCAGCATGACTATTAATGTATCTTATCGATGTACACTCTAGGGAGTTCAGTACATTGTGAAACCATTCAACTCTACAAAAAACATACATACTCTATTTTTTCATTTAAACCTGTTGGACTTAGTGTGTTTAATCTAAAGATCCACCTTGATTCATGCTGTAAAATTATTTTATCCAGATGACCCCCTCGCCTATTTTGTTTTAGTTGCTCAATACCCATAATTTGCAGCTTAGTATGATCTGAGTTATGATGAAACTTAAAATGTCTTGCTACTGGACTGTCCATGTCCTCATTTTTGATGTCATCTCTATGTTCACGAATTAATAAATTAATTAATTTATTGATAGTGTAGTGTTAGGTGTATTTGTAACTTAGGTTAGGATTTATTTTACAGGTAATTTTGTAATTATTTTAACTAAGTAGCTATTAAATAGCTATTCTACCTAGTTAAAATAAATACAAAGTTGCCTATAAAATAAATATAAATCCTAAAATAGCTACAATGTAATGTCGTTATATTGTAGCTATCTTATGGTTTATTTTATAGGTAAGTATTTATTTTTAAATAGGAATAATTTATTTAATTATAGTAATTTTATTTAGATTTATTAAAAATAGATTTAACTTAGGGGGGTGTTAGGGTTAGACTTAGGTTTAGGGGTTAATATGTTTATTATAGTAGCGGCGACGTTGGGGCGGCAGATTAGGGGTTAATAATTGTAGGTAGGTGGCGGCGATGTTAGGGACGGCAGATTAGGGGTTTATAAAATTTATTATAGTGTTTGCGAGGCGGGATTGCGGCGGTTTAGGGGTTAATACATTTATTATAGTGGCAGTGATGTCCGGTCGGCAGATTAGGGGTTAATAAGTGTAGGTAGGTGGCCGCGACGTTGGGGGGGCAGATTAGGGGTTAATAAATATAATATAGGTGTCGGCGATGTTAGGGACAGCAGATTAGGGGTTCATAGGTATAATGTAGGTGGCGGCGATGTCCGGTCGGCAGATTAGGGGTTAAATAATTTTATTTTAGTGTTTACGATGTGGGGGGGCCTCGGTTTAGGGGTTCATAGGTAGTTTATGGGTGTTAGTGTACTTTGTAGCACTTTAGTTAAGAGCTTTATGTTCTGGCGTTAGCCCATAAAACTCTTAACTACTGACTTTTAAATGCGGTAGGAGTCTTGGAGGTAGAGGCTGTACTGATCACTTCTTCCAAGACTTGTAATACCAGCGTTAGGCAAATCCCATTAAAAAGATAGGATATGATAGGATATGTAATTGACGTAAGGGGAAGTCGCGGATAAAAAGTGAGCGGTACACTTGTACCTGCCATACTCGTAATACCAGCGGGCGTTAAAAAGCAGCGTTAGGACCCCTTAACGCTGCTTTTTAAAGTTAACGCCAAACTCGTAATCTAGCAGTTTGTAATTACAAGATTTTTCTGCTGTCTTGCAATTAATTAAAGGGATATGAAACGCAATTTTTTTTCTTTCATGATTCAGATAGAGCAGTTCTCTTGGCATCTTTATTAGAAAAGCAGGAATGTAAGCTTAGGGGTCGGCCCATTTTTGGTTCAGAACCTGGGTAGCGCTTGCTGATTGGTGGCTAAAAGTAGACACCAATCAACACACCCTACCCGGGGTGCTGAACCAAAAATGGGCTGGCCACTAAACTTACATTCCTGCTTTTCAAATAAAGATAAAAAGAGAACGAAGAAAATTGATAATAGGAGTAAATTAGAAAGTTGCTTTAAATCGCATGCTCTATCTGAATCATGAAAGAAAAAAATTGGGTTTCATATCCCTTTAACAATCTACTTGATTGTGACCATTTTTAAATGCATTAACACCTTGCTTGATACAATGCTTACCATTATCATTAGCAAAATATCCACTGCAGTTCCCTATCTTATCATCACTGCTGAGGCCAATTAGGGACATATATGTGCTAGGGTTAAGGATCCAATGTCTGCAGTGTGCACTTTCAGTTCTCAGAAGTGGAAAACCTACAATTTTAAGGGTCAAATTACAGGAAAATGGGCAACATAACTAATGAAAGTAGATTGCATAATTAAACATTTTATATTACAATTTCAAAGTTTTTTTATGTCCAATTGAGTATGTTTATTTGTACAGAAATTTTGTAAATTGTAAAAGTATATACAAAATAAATTAATTTACAGGTCTTGTAC
Source organism: Bombina bombina (assembly GCF_027579735.1). Classification (NCBI taxonomy): domain Eukaryota; kingdom Metazoa; phylum Chordata; class Amphibia; order Anura; family Bombinatoridae; genus Bombina; species Bombina bombina. The sequence goes on from NC_069501.1 coordinate 984,170,731, forward strand.
AAAAAATAAGGCACAATCTAACATTACAAGTGGATGGTTAAACATTGTAAACAAAACATCTTAAAGGGACAGTTTACTCAAAAATGTTCTCTTTAATTTGTCTCCAATGATCCACTATACCTGCTGGAGTGTATTCAATTATTTACAAGGATTTCCTTCACTCTTATATTGGCATTTGAAATGGTTGATTTAGCCTGTGGTATCCCCACCTATTCTGAAAGTTCTGGCCTTAGGTCGAAGCAATAGATAAGCTGTGTAAACACAGCCGGTAGAAGAAATTACACTCCCAGTGGGGTATAGAAGGGATAAGCAAATAAGATTTTAATTTTCCATTATTCTCTGTGAGTATTGGTCTTTGGTTTACGGACAGATATAAGATCAAGAAGCAGGTATATGTACACAATGTGATAAAGTAATGAGATCTGATTATTACCTACAAGCTCAACCCATTTTATTAGGTTTCAAAACACAAAATCAGCTATTTAATATACACAAATAAACCTTAAAAAGCAAATTCTCATACATTCTATACTCTGCCCTTGGTAAGAAATGTGGAAACACATTAAGGGAAAAACAAATTTACAGTGTACATGGTCAAAACGTTTGTAGCACACCCTATACCACTGTAAAATGGTGAGCTTTTTGAAATCTGAAGTAAACCATCTTATTTTGTTTTAAAATGTCACCTTTTAGCATAACTGTGAATATAATGTAATATATCCCACTATCAATCCCACCATTAGTAACTGATCTTCTATGTAAAAAGTTTGGATGCCCAGTTTTTTTACTTTTCTTTCTATAGGAGTTGTGTGTACTGATTTAATTTGTTTCTTATTTAAAACAAATATAATCATAGCGCGCAGTGTATTGATTTGTATTAATTTTAGAATTAATATAGCAGATTTGTTTTAAAGGAATTCAATTTGAATAGCTCTACTTTAAATGTGCATTCTTTCTTATGTAATATGCAAATTAGTATGAGCTAGATCCTATATTAGCTGCTAAAAATGAGCCGCTAACTAGCATTAGCAGAATTTTCCTGCTCACTGGATCACATCCAATAACTATCACATTTTCAGTCTTATTATATAGACGCCCCTCCCAGCCAGGTATAGCGGTCAGGGTTTCACTCTTGGTGCATATGGAACAGGATCATGGTTAATACCAACACATACATAAAGCATATGTACCCCACAGCACCAGTCTTATAAAACAAGGTTACTTTATTCAGTCCATTCATGATGTTTCAGACCATTATGTTTCATTATTAAGGCCATAGTGGATAGTGGATCAAAAAGTTGCAGTTTGTAATTGTACCTGAATGGAATAAATAAAGCAACATTGTTTTATAATGTTGATACTATGGACTATATGCTTTAATTATATAGGCACCAGCGTTATAGCCCATTAACCCTGAGACCTGCCCACCACAACTTACAAAAGAGTACTAATTAAATGTAAATAGAGTTATTGTGGTGGAGAATTGCGTATCAATAGTTAATTTTATGTTAAAGGGACAATCTTGTTAAAATTAAACTTTCAAATTCAGATAGGGCATGTAATTTTAAACAACTTTTCAAATTACGCTTAACATCAAATTTGCTTTGTTCGCTTGGTATTCTTAGTTGAAAACTAAACCTAGGTAGTCTCCTATGCTAATTTCTAAGCCCTTGAAGGCCGCCTCTTATCTGAATGCATAAGTTACTTGTGAGAGAGCACTGGTTGGCTAAAATGCAAGTCTGTCAAAAGAACTGAAATAAGGGCACAGTCTGCAGAGGCTTAGATACAATGTACTTACAGAGGTAAATAGTATAAAACCACAGTTTTACTGAAGCAAAACAAATATAACTATAGTGTTCCCCAATGCAGCCTATCCGCTCTTACCCCATAGGTCTGCCCCAGCACATACATAAAGCATATACACCAGAGCACCAGTGTTATAAAACAGTGTTACTTTATTCAGTCCATTCATGATGTTTCAGACCATTATGCTGCAGGATTAAGGCCACGGATCAAACAATTGCAGTTTGTAAATATGCCTGAATTGACTGAATAAAGCAACATTGTTTTATAATGTTGGTACTCTTAACAGTCAGCTAGATTACGAGTTTTGCGTTATGAATGAAAAAGCTTTTTCCCTAACACCGGTATTACGAGTGTTGTAGTTATAGGTGTACCGCACACCTTTTTGGCCGTCACGCAACGTCAGTACCTCACTTTAAAAAAAGTCCTTTTTCAATGGGACTCCCATAGCGCCGGTATTACGAGTTTGCCTGGGAGGCCAAAAAGTGAGCGGTACACCCTATACAACTGACAAGATTCGTACCGCCATCTAAAGTCAGTAGTTATGAGTTTTACGTTACAAAGCTGTAACCTAAAACTCATAACTAAAGTGTTACAAAGTACACTAACACCCATAAACTACCTATTAACCCCTAAACCGAAGCCCTCCCACATCGCAAACACTATAATAAATGTATTAACCCCTAATCTGCTGCTCCCGACATCGCCACCATTAAAAAAATGTATTAATCCCTATTTCTATCAGCCAATAGGAATTAAAGAGGAAAAAATCCTATTGGCTGTTGCAATCAGCCAATAGGATTGAGCTTTCATCCTATTGGCTGATTGGAACAGCCAATAGAATGAGAGCTCAATCCTATTGGCTGATTGGATCAGCCAATAGGATGAAAGCTCAATCCTATTGGCTGATTGCAACAGCCAATAGGATTTTTTCCCCTTTAATCCCTATTAGCTGATAGAAATCTTTCAGCCAATAGGAATGTAAGGGACACCATCTTGGATGACATCACTTAAAGGGAACCATCATTTTCCAGCGACGACCGTAAGAAGAGGATGCTCCGCGCCGGATGTCTTGAAGATGGACCCGCTCTGTGCCAGATGGATGAAGATAGAAGATGCCGTCTGGATGAAGACTTCTTCTCGCTTGGATGAGGACTTTGCCGGATGGATGAAGATCAAAGAGGCATCCTGGATGAAGACTTCTTTCCACTTGGATGAGGACTTCGCCGGCTGGATGAGGATGGATGTCCGGACTTCGATAACTGTAAGTGGATCATCAGGGGTTAGTGTTAGGTTTTTTTAAGGGTTTTTTGGGTGTTTTTTTTTAGCTTAGGGTTTGGGCAATGTAAAAGAGCTAAATGCCCTTTTAAGGGCAATGCCCATCCAAATGCCCTTTTCAGGGCAATGGTTATCTTAGGTTTATTTAGGTAGGTTTTTATTTGGGGGGGTTGGTTGGTTGGTTGGGTGGTGGGTTTTACTGTTGGGGGTTGTTTGTATTTTTTTTTTTACAGGTATAAGAGCTGATTTCTTTGCAATGCCCCACAAAAGGCCATTATGGGCCATTGGCATTTTAGTGTAGGCTAGGTTTTTATTTTATTTTGGGGGGGCTTTTTTATTTTAGGAGGGCTATTAGATTAGGAGTAATTCGTTTTTATTTTTGCTAATTTCGTTTTTTATTTTTTGTAATTTAGTGTTTAATTTTTTTGTAAGTTAGAAAATTGTATTTTAATTATTTAATTTATTTTATTTTATTGTAATGTTAGTTTTTAGTGTAAGGCTAGTTAGTTTTTATTTTACAGGTAATTATTTTAACTAGGTAGTTATTAAATAGTTAATAAATATTTACTAACTAGTCTACCTAGTTAAAATAAATACAAACTTAGCTGTGAAATAAAAATAAAACCTAAGATAGCTACAATATAACTATTAGTTATATTGTAGCTAGCGTAGGTTTTTTTTTACAGGTAAGTATGTATTTAGTTTTAAATAGGAATTATTTAGGTAAAAATTGTAAGGTTTATTTAGATTTATTTTAATTATATTTAAGTTAGGAAGTGTTAGGGTTAGACTTAGGCTTAGGGTTACTATAGGGTTAGGGTTATGCTTAGGGTTACGTTAGGATTAGGTTTAGGGGTTAATATATTTATTTAGTGTTAGTGATGTTGGAGGTCAGAGGTTTAGGGGTTAATAACTTTAGTATAGTAGTATAGTTGCGGCGACATTGGGGGCGGCAGATTAGGGGTTAATAACTGTAATGTAGGTGGTGGGATGTTAAGTGCGGCAGATTAGGGGTTAATAAGTGTATTTAAGTGGCGGCAATGTTAGGGGCAGCAGATTAGGGGTTAAAGGGACAGTCAACCATAGAATTGTTATTGTTTTAAAAGATAGATAATCCCTTTATTACTCATTCCCCAGTTTTGCATAACCAACACAGTTATATTAATGTACTTTTTACCTTTGTGATTACCTTGTATCTAGGAACCTTCTTCCAGCCCCCTGATCACATGACTGTGACTGTTTATTATCTATTGTCTTAAATTTAGCATTGTATTGTGCTAGATCTTAAATAACTGTCTGTGCCTGAACACAGTGTTATCTATATAGCCCACGTGTATTTTCTGTCTCTTTGTGTTGAAAAGAGATTTAAAAAGCATGTGATAGGTAGGCTCATATGCTAATTTCTAAGCCTTTGAGGGCTGCCTCTTATGTTTAGTTTAAACTAAGAATACCAAGAGAAAAAAGCAAATTTGATGATAAAAGTAAATTGGAAAGTCAATTAAAATTAAAAGTCCTATCTGAATAATGAAAGTTTAATTTATACTTACTGTCCCTTTAACAACGTTATGTAGGTGGCGGCGATATCGGGAGCGGCAGATTAGGGGTTAATAGTAGACATGTGCGGTTTGTTTCGGATTTATTCGGAAATTCTGAAAATTCTGTAAATTCGGAGATTCGGATCGATTCGGATTTCCGAATTAAAATACTTCCGAATCTACCGAATGAATCCGAAATAGCTGCCGTATCTCCGAATAAATCCGAATTATCTCGGTAAAATTCGGCATTTCCCCATAGGAAACAATGGGAGTTTCGGCTGAAAAAAAAACTAACACCGCAGCTCGATTGTTTCCTATGGGGAAACACTAAGTCTGCACCTAACACCCTAACATGTACCCCGAGTCTCTAAACACCCCTAATCTAACACTTATTAACCCCTAATCTGCTGCCCCCGCTATCGCTGACACCTGCATTATTTTATTAACCCCTAATCTGCCGACCGAATATCGCCGCCACCTACATTATAGCTATTAACCCCTAATCTGCTGTCCCTAACATCGCCGACCCCTACATTATAGTTATTAACCCCTAATCTGCCCCCCCCCAACGTTGCCGCAATCTAACTACAAGTATTAACCCCTAATCTGCCGACCCGATATCGCCGCCGCCTACATTATAGCTATTAACCCCTAATCTGCTGTCCCTAACACCGCCGACCCCTACATTATAGTTATTAACCCCTAATCTGCCCCCCCAACGTCGCCGCAATCTAACTACAAGTATTAACCCCTAATCTGCCGACCCAATATCGCCGCCACCTACATTATAGCTATTAACCCCTAATCTGCTGTCCCTAACACCGCCGACCCCTACATTATAGTTATTAACCCCTAATCTGCCCCCCCCCCAACGTCGCCGCAATCTAACTACAAGTATTAACCCCTAATCTGCCGACCCGATATCGCCGCTGCCTACATTATAGCTATTAACCCCTAATCTGCTGTACCTAACATCGCCGACCCCTACATTATAGTTATTAACCCCTAATCTGCCCCCCCCAACGTCGCCGCAATCTAACTACAAGTATTAACCCCTAATCTGCCGACCGCAAATCTCCGCCACTATAATAAATGTATTAACCCCTAAACCGCCGCACTCCCGCCTCGCAAACACTATAATACATTTTATTAACCCCTAATCTGCCCTCCCTAACATCGCCGCCACCTACCTACAATTATTAACCCCTAATCTCCTGCCCACAACGTCGCCGCTACTATAATAAGGTTATTAACCCCTAAACCTAAGTCTAACCCTAACACTAACACCCCCTAACTTAAATATAATTTAAATAAAACAAAATAAATTTACTATAGATAAATAAATGAATCCTATTTAAAACTAAATACTTACCTGTAAAATAAACCCTAATATAGCTGCAATATAACTAATAGTTACATTGTAGCTATTTTAGCATTTATATTTATTTTACAGGCAACTTTGTATTTATTTTAACTAGGTACAATAGCTATTAAATAGTTATTGACTAATTAATAGCTACCTAGTTAAAATAATTACAAAATTACCTGTAAAATAAATCCTAACCTAAGTTACAATTAAACCTAACACTACACTATCATTAAATAAATTAACTACAAGTACCTACAATTATCTACAATTAAATAAACTAAAGTACAAAACCCCCCCACTAAATTACAAAAACAAACAAACACTAAATTACAAAAAATAAAAAAATATTACAAGAATTTTAAACTAATTACACCTAATCTAAGCCCCCTAATAAAAAAACAAAGCCCCCCAAAATAAAAAAAAATGCCCTACCCTATACTAAATTACAAAAGTTAACAGCTCTATTATCTTACCAACCCTTAAAAGGGCCTTTTGCGGGGCATGCCCCAAAGAAAACAGCTCTTTTGCCTGTAAAAAAAACACAATACCCCCCCACATTACAACCCACCACCCACATACCCCTACTCTAACCCAAACCCCCCTTAAATAAACCTAACACTACCCCCCTGAAGATCTCCCTACCTTGAGTCGTGTTCACCCAGCCGGGCCGAAGTCTTCATCCGATGGGGCAGAAGAGTACATCCAGACCGGCAGAAGTCTTCATCCAAGCGGGGCAAGAAGAGGTCTTCCATCCATCATACAAGTACCAAAATACAAACAAACACTAAATTACCAAAAATAATAAAATATTACAATAATTTTAAACTAATTACACCTAATCTAAGCCCCCTACTAGCTATTAATATAGCTACAATATAACTAATAGTTACATTGTAGCTATTTTAGGATTTATATTTATTTTACAGGCAACTTTGTATTTATTTTAACTAGGTACAATAGTTATTAAATAGTTAATAACTATTTAATAACTACCTAGCTAAAATAAATACAAATTTACCTGTAAAATAAATCCTAACCTAAGTTACAATTACACCTAACACTACACTATCATTAAATTAATTAAATAAATGAATCCTATTTAAAACTAAATACTTACCTGTAAAATAAACCCTAATATAGCTGCAATATAACTAATAGTTACATTGTAGCTATTTTAGCATTTATATTTATTTTACAGGCAACTTTGTATTTATTTTAACTAGGTTCAATAGCTATTAAATAGATATTGACTATTTAATAGCTACCTAGTTAAAATAATTACAAAATTACCTGTAAAATAAATCCTAACCTAAGTTACAATTAAACCTAACACTACACTATCATTAAATAAATTAACTACAAGTACCTACAATTAAATACAATTAAATAAACTAAACTAAAGTACAAACCCCCCCCCCCACTAAATTACAAAAAATAAAAAAATATTACAAGAATTTTAAACTAATTACACCTAATCTAAGCCCCCTAATAAAATAACAAAGCCCCCCAAAATAAAAAAAATGCCCTACCCTATACTAAATTACAAAAGTTAACAGCTCTATTACCTTACCAGCCCTTAAAAGGGCCTTTTGTGGGACATGCCCCAAAGAAAACAGCTCTTTTGCCTGTAAAAAAAAACACAATACCCCCCCCCCCCACATTACAACCCACCACCCACATACCCCTACTCTAACCCAAACCCCCCTTAAATAAACCTAACACTACCCCCCTGAAGATCTCCCTACCTTGAGTTGTGTTCACCCAGCCGGGCCGAAGTCTTCATCCGATGGGGCAGAAGAGGACATCCAGACCGGCAGAAGTCTTCATCCAAGTGGCGCAAGAAGATGTCTTCCATCCATCAGAAAAGTACCAAAAAACAAACAAACACTAAATTACCAAAAATAATAAAATATTACAATAATTTTAAACTAATTACACCTAATCTAAGCCCCCTACTAGCTATTAATATAGCTACAACTAATAGTTACATTGTAGCTATTTTAGGATTTATATTTATTTTACAGGCAACTTTGTATTTATTTTAACTAGGTACAATAGTTATTAAATAGTTAATAACTGTTTAATAACTACCTAGCTAAAATAAATACAAATTTACCTGTAAAATAAATCCTAACCTAAGTTACAATTACACCTAACACTACACTATCATTAAATTAATTAAATAAATGAATCCTATTTAAAACTAAATACTTACCTGTAAAATAAATCCTAATATAGCTACAATATAACTAATAGTTACATTTTAGCTATTTTAGGATTTATATTTATTTTACAGGCAACTTTGTATTTATTTTAACTAGGTACAATAGCTATTAAATAGATATTGACTATTTAATAGCTACCTAGTTAAAATAATTACAAAATTACCTGTAAAATAAATCCTAACCTAAGTTACAATTAAACCTAACACTACACTATCATGAAATAAATTAAATAAATTAACTACAAGTACCTACAATTAAATACAATGAAATAAACTAAACTAAAGTACAAAAAAACAAACACTAAATTACAAAAAATAAAAAAAATTACAAGAATTTTAAACTAATTACACCTAATCTAAGCCCCCTAATAAAATAACAAAGCCCCCCAAAATAAAAAAATGCCCTACCCTATACTAAATTACAAAAGTTAACAGCTCTATTACCTTACCAGCCCTTAAAAGGGCCTTTTGCGAGGGCATGCCTCAAAGAAAACAGCTCTTTTGCCTGTAAAAAAAAACACAATACCCCCCCCCACATTACAACCCACCACCCACATACCCCTACTCTAACCCAAACCCCCCTTAAATAAACCTAACACTACCCCCCTGAAGATCTCCCTACCGTGTCTTCACCCAGCGGGCCGAAGTCTTCATCCGATGGGGCAGAAGAGGACATCCAGACCGGCAGAAGTCTTCATCCAAGCGGGGCAAGAAGAGGTCTTCCATCCATCAGAAGTCTTGATCCAGGCGGCATCTTTTCTGTTCATCCATCCGGAGCAGAGCGGCCCATCGGATGAAGACTTCAGCCCGCTGGGTGAAGACACGGTAGGGGGATCTTCAGGGGGGTAGTGTTAGGTTTATTTAAGGGGGGTTTGGGTTAGAGTAGGGGTATGTGGGTGGTGAGTTGTAATGTGGGGGGGGTATTGTGTTTTTTTTTTACAGGCAAAAGAGCTGTTTTCTTTGGGGCATGCCCCCGCAAAAGGCCCTTTTAAGGGTTGGTAAGGTAATAGAGCTGTTAACTTTAGGTGTAATTAGTTTAAAATTCTTGTAATATTTTTTTATTTTTTGTAATTTAGTGTTTGTTTTTTTGTACTTTAGTTTAGTTTATTTCATTGTATTTAATTGTAGGTACTTGTAGTTAATTTATTTAATTTATTTCATGATTGTGTAGTGTTAGGTTTAATTGTAACTTAGGTTAGGATTTATTTTACAGGTAATTTTGTAATTATTTTAACTAGGTAGCTATTAAACAGTAAATATCTATTTAATAGCTATTTTACCTAGTTAAAATAAATACAAAGTTGCCTGTAAAATAAATATAAATGCTAAAATAGCTACAATGTAACTATTAGTTATATTGCAGCTATATTAGGGTTTATTTTACAGGTAAGTCTTTAGTTTTATATAGGATTCATTTATTTAATTAATTTAATGATAGTGTAGTGTTAGGTGTAATTGTAACTTAGGTTATGATTTATTTTACAGGTAAATTTGTATTTATTTTAGCTAGGTAGTTATTAAATAGTTATTAAATATTTAATAACTATTGTACCTAGTTAAAATAAATACAAAGTTGCCTGTAAAATAAATATAAATGCTAAAATAGCTACAATGTAACTATTAGTTATATTGCAGCTATATTAGGGTTTATTTTACAGGTAAGTCTTTAGTTTTATATAGGATTCATTTATTTAATTAATTTAATGATAGTGTAGTGTTAGGTGTAATTGTAACTTAGGTTATGATTTATTTTACAGGTAAATTTGTATTTATTTTAGCTAGGTAGTTATTAAATAGTTATTAAATATTTAATAACTATTGTACCTAGTTAAAATAAATACAAAGTTGCCTGTAAAATAAATATAAATCCTAAAATAGCTACAATGTAACTATTAGTTATATTGTAGCTATATTAATAGCTAGTAGGGGGCTTAGATTAGGTGTAATTAGTTTAAAATTATTGTAATATTTTATTATTTTTGGTAATTTAGTGTTTGTTTGTTTTTTGGTACTTTTCTAATGGATGGAAAACCTCTTCTTGCCCCGCTTGGATGAAGACTTCTGCCGGTCTGGATGTCCTCTTCTACCCCATCGGATGAAGACTTCGGCCCGGCTGGGTGAACACAACTCAAGGTAGGGAGATCTTCAGGGGGGTAGTGTTAGGTTTATTTAAGGGGGGTTTGGGTTAGAGTAGGGGTATGTGGGTGGTGGGTTGTAATGTGGGGGGGGTATTGTGTTTTTTTTTTTACAGGCAAAAGAGCTGTTTTCTTTGGGGCATGCCCCCACAAAAGGCCCTTTTAAGGGCTGGTAAGGTAATAGAGCTGTTAACTTTTGTAATTTAGTATAGGGTAGGGCATTTTTTTATTTTGGGGGGCTTTGTTATTTTATTAGGGGGCTTAGATTAGGTGTAATTAGTTTAACATTTTTGTAATATTTTTTTATTTTTTGTAATTTAGTGGGGGGGGGTTTGTACTTTAGTTTAGTTTATTTCATTGTGTTTAATTGTAGGTACTTGTAGTTAATTTATTTAATGATAGTGTAGTGTTAGGTGTAATTGTAACTTAGGTTATGATTTATTTTACAGGTAAATTTGTATTTATTTTAGCTAGGTAGTTATTAAATAGTTATTAACTATTTAATAACTATTGTACCTAGTTAAAATAAATACAAAGTTGCCTGTAAAATAAATATAAATCCTAAAATAGCTACAATGTAACTATTAGTTATATTGTAGCTATATTAATAGCTAGTAGGGGGCTTAGATTAGGTGTAATTAGTTTAAAATTATTGTAATTTTTTATTTTTTTTGGTAATTTAGTGTTTGTTTGTATTTTGGTACTTGTATGACGAATGGAAGACCTCTTCTTGCCCCGCTTGGATGAAGACTTCTGCCGGTCTGGATGTACTCTTCTGCCCCATCGGATGAAGACTTCGGCCCGGCTGGGTGAACACGACTCAAGGTAGGGAGATCTTCAGGGGGGTAGTGTTAGGTTTATTTAAGGGGGGTTTGAGTTAGAGTAGGGGTATGTGGGTGGTGGGTTGTAATGTGGGGGGGGGTATTGTGTTTTTTTTTACAGGCAAAAGAGCTGTTTTCTTTGGGGCATGCCCCGCAAAAGGCCCTTTTAAGGGTTGGTAAGGTAAAAGAGCTGTTAACTTTTGTAATTTAGTATAGGGTAGGGCATTTTTTTTTTATTTTGGGGGGCTTTGTTATTTTATTAGGGGGCTTAGATTAGGTGTAATTAGTTTAAAATTCTTGTAATATTTTTTATTTTTTGTAATTTAGTGTTTGTTTTTTTTGTAATTTAGTGGGGGGTTTTTGTACTTTAGTTTATTTAATTGTAGATAATTGTAGGTACTTGTAGTTAATTTATTTAATGATAGTGTAGTGTTAGGTTTAATTGTAACTTAGGTTAGGATTTATTTTACAGGTAATTTTGTAATTATTTTAACTAGGTAGCTATTAATTAGTCAATAACTATTTAATAGCTATTGTACCTAGTTAAAATAAATACAAAGTTGCCTGTAAAATAAATATAAATGCTAAAATAGCTACAATGTAACTATTAGTTATATTGTAGCTATATTAGGGTTTATTTTACAGGTAAGTATTTAGTTTTAAATAGGATTCATTTATTTAATTAATGTAATGATAGTGTAGTGTTAGGTGTAATTGTAACTTAGGTTAGGATTTATTTTACAGGTAAATTTGTATTTATTTTAGCTAGGTAGTTATTAAATAGTTATTAACTATTTAATAACTATTGTACCTAGTTAAAATAAATACAAAGTTGCCTGTAAAATAAATATAAATGATAAAATAGCTACAATGTAACTATTAGTTATATTGCAGCTATATTAGGGTTTATTTTACAGGTAAGTATTTAGTTTTAAATAGGATTCATTTATTTAACTATAGTAAATTTATTTCGTTTTATTTAAATTATATTTAAGTTAGGGGGTGTTAGTGTTAGGGTTAGACTTAGGTTTAGGGGTTAATAACCTTATTATAGCGGCGACGTTGGGGGTGGGAGATTAGGGGTTAATAATTGTAGGTAGGTGGCGGCGATGTTAGGGAGGGCAGATTAGGGGTTAATAAAATGTTTTATAGTGTTTGCGAGGTGGGAGTGCGGCGGTTTAGGGGTTAAAACATTTATTATAGTGGCGGCGATTTGCGGCCGGCAGTTTAGGGGTTAATACTTGTAGTTAGATTGCGGCAACATTGGGGGGGCAGATTAGGGGTTAATAACTATAATGTAGGGGTCGGCGGTGTTAGGGACAGCAGATTAGGGGTTAATAGCTATAATGTAGGCGGCGGCGATATCGGGTCGGCAGATTATGGGTTAATACTTGTAGTTAGATTGCGGCGACGTTGGGGGGGGGGCAGATTAGGGGTTAATAACTATAATGTAGGGGTCGGCGGTGTTAGGGACAGCAGATTAGAGGTTAATAGCTATAATGTAGGCGGCGGCGATATCGGGTCGGCAGATTAGGGGTTAATACTTGTAGTTAGATTGCAGCGACGTTGGGGGGGGGCAGATTAGGGGTTAATAACTATAATGTAGGGGTCGGCGGTGTTAGGGACAGCAGATTAGGGGTTAATAGCTATAATGTAGGCGTCGGCGATATCGGGTCGGCAGATTAGGGGTTAATACTTTTAGTTAGATTGCGGCGACGTTGGGGGGGGCAGATTAGGGGTTAATAACTATAATGTAGGGGTCGGCGATGTTAGGGACAGCAGATTAGGGGTTAATAGTTATAATGTAGGTTGCGGCGATTAGGGGTTAAATAATGTTATTATAGGGTTTGCGATGTGGGGGGGCCTCGGTTTAGTGGTTCATAGGTAGTTTATGGGTGTTAGTGACTTAGTGTACTAAATGGGTGTTAGTGTACTAAAACATACCGAATTTCGGAACCGAATAGAACCGAATTCAGCCGAATCCGAATAAATCCGAAACGAATTTATTCGGATCCGAATAAATCCGAAACGAATTTATTCAAATTTTGCCGAATCCAATTCGATCCGAACCGAAATTCGAAAAGTCTGAATCGATCCGAACCGAAAACGAACCAAATTTTTTAGCTGTGCACATGTCTAGTTAATAGTTTTATTTAGGTGGCAGCGATGTTAAGGGCGGCAGATTAGGGATTAATAACATTATGTAGGTTGCGACGATCTCGGGAGCGGCAGATTAGGGGTGTTTAGACATGGTTTTTATGTTAGGGTGTTAAACATAACTTTTTCTTTTCCCATAGATATCAATGGGGCTGCGCTACAGAGCTTTTGTTTCCGTGATTGCAGGTGTTAGGCTTTTTTTTTGCCGGCTTTCCCCATTGATGTCTATGGGGAAATCGTGTATGAGCACGTCAAAGCAGCGCTTGTATTTGGGTGCAGTATGGACGCCCGTACAAGCCTGCTGTTTTTTAATTTGTAATAGCAGCGCTATTGGGAGGTGAAATAACGCCCCTTTTGTGGCAGCCGTTAATTTCCCTATAGCGCTGAAAACTCGTAATCTATCTGAATATGTTTTAATTATATAGGCACCAGTGTTATAGCCCATTAACCCTGAGACCTGCGCACCACAACTAACATAAGCTACAACTTACACCAATGGTGTGATGATCATATACAGGGAGTGCAGAATTATTAGGCAAATGAGTATTTTGACCACATCATCCTCTTTATGCATGTTGTCTTACTCCAAGCTGTATAGGCTCGAAAGCCTACTACCAATTAAGCATATTAGGTGATGTGCATCTCTGTAATGAGAAGGGGTGTGGTCTAATGACATCAACACCCTATATCAGGTGTGCATAATTATTAGGCAACTTCCTTTCCTTTGGCAAAATGGGTCAAAATAAGGACTTGACAGGCTCAGAAAAGTCAAAAATAGTGAGATATCTTGCAAAGGGATGCAGCACTCTTAAAATGGCAAAGCTTCTGAAGCGTGATCATTGAACAATCAAGCGTTTCATTCAAAATAGTCAACAGGGTTGCAAGAAGCGTGTGGAAAAACCAAGGCACAAAATAACTGCCCATGAACTGAGAAAAGTCAAGCGTGCAGCTGCCAAGATGCCACTTGCCACCAGTTTGGCCATATTTCAGAGCTGCAACATCACTGGAGTGCCCAAAAGCACAAGGTGTGCAATACTCAGAGACATGGCCAAGGTAAGAAAGGCTGAAAGAGGACCACCACTGAACAAGACACACAAGCTGAAACGTCAAGACTGGGCCAAGAAATATCTCAAGACTGATTTTTCTAAGGTTTTATGGACTGATGAAATGAGAGTGAGTCTTGATGGGCCAGATGGATGGGCCCGTGGCTGGATTGGTAAAGGGCAGAGAGCTCCAGTCCGACTCAGACGCCAGCAAGGTGGAGGTGGAGTACTGGTTTGGGCTGGTATCATCAAAGATGAGCTTGTGGGGCCTTTTCGGGTTGAGGATGGAGTCAAGCTCATCTCCCAGTCCTACTGCCAGTTTCTGGAAGACACCTTCTTCAAGCAAAGGTACAGGAAGAAGTCTGCATCCTTCAAGAAAAACATGATTTTCATGCAGGACAATGCTCCATCACACGCGTCCAAGTACTCCACAGCGTGGCTGGCAAGAAAGGGTATAAAAGAAGAAAATCTAATGACATGGCCTCCTTGTTCACCTGATCTGAACCCCATTGAGAACCTGTGGTCCATCATCAAATGTGAGATTTACAAGGAGGGAAAACAGTACACCTCTCTGAACAGTGTCTGGGAGGCTGTGGTTGCTGCTGCACGCAATGTTGATGGTGAACAGATCAAAACACTGACAGAATCCATGGATGGCAGGCTTTTGAGTGTCCTTGCAAAGAAAGGTGGCTATATTGGTCACTGATTTGTTTTTGTTTTGTTTTTGAATGTCAGAAATGTATATTTGTGAATGTTGAGATGTTATATTGGTTTCACTGGTAAAAATAAATAATTGAAATGGGTATATATTTGTTTTTTGTTAAGTTGCCTAATAATTATGCACAATAATAGTCACCTGCACACACAGATATCCCCCTAAAATAGCTAAAACTAAAAACAAACTAAAAACTACTTCCAAAAATATTCAGCTTTGATATTAATGAGTTTTTTGGGTTCATTGAGAACATGGTTGTTGTTCAATAATAAAATTAATCCTCAAAAATACAACTTGCCTAATAATTCTGCACTCCCTGTATATGGGGTTAATTAGGTTTATGCAGAGGGAACATACATCAGATAAGCCAAATACCACTATCAGCAAATGGTTGCAGTCTCAATGGGGACTGCAGTCTGTACTAGTAAAGGTTCTGTGTATTTATTTATAGCATACACCTTAAATTCTTATGCTTCATAAATAGGAATGAACAATTAAATCATGGCTATAACTATGGCAGTATTGCAGAATGTTTCACCAATTGTCATACGATTATGGCCACAACATTGTCTGAAATGAGTTAGCCATGTAGTATTCCTCTCCTTTATTCCAGTTTCTGGATATTGTTTTTAAAAACTGTCTAATAAAGATTTTTCTTATCATTCTTTGGATCTTCTTTCTTTTTTGAACCATTAGACACCATTGCATAATGGCTCCCATATAAAGAAATAGCCATAACTATTGCTTGGGAGGTGGCGCAATACCTAAGATGCTCATGTATGATAACTTCAGATTCGGTGCAGTTACTAACAGTTCTACAACTCATTAGTGGGCTGTATAGGCTCTTGCTCCAAGTGCTTAAAGGGACAGTATACACCAATTTTCATATAACTGCATGTAATAGACACTACTATAAAGAATATGCACAAATACTGCTCTAAAAATCCAGTATAGAACCTTTTAAAAACTTACTTAGAAGCTCCCAGTTTAGTACTGTTGATGAGGTTAATCTGGGACACCAAGTGAAAAGGAGTCGGAAAGCAGGAAGAGCAGACTATCTCCCCCTCCCCTGCATATGAAAAGACCAATTATACAAACAGGAGTCTGTAGACTTTAGTCTACATCTGATACTTTGAGGCTTGGTTAGGAGTCTGAAAATCAGCACAATGTTATTTAAAAATAAGCAAAACTATACATTGTTACAAAAATACTCCCAGATGGGCTGTATAAATAGATCATCTACAAAACATTTATGCAAAGAAATTCTAGTGTACAATGTCCCTTTAAAGGGACAGTCAACACTAGAATTTTTGTTGTTTAAAAAGATAGATAATCCCTTTATTACCCATTCCCCAGTTTTGCAAAACCAACACAGTTATATTAATACACTTTTTACTTCTGTGACTAACTTGTATCTAAGCATCTTCTGACCGCCCCTAATCACATGACTTTTAGTTATTTTGCATATAGTTGCATTTTAGCCAATTAGTGCAGTGTCTGCCACTAGCCACGGGCGTGATCACAATGCTATCTATATGGCCTACATGAGCTTGCTCTCCCTTGCTGTGAAAAGTAAATAAAATAGAGGCGGCCTTCAAGGGCTTAGAAATTATCATATGAGCCTTCCTAGGTATGCTTTCAACTAGAATACCAAGAGAACAAAGCAAAATTGTTGATAAAAGTAAATTGGAAAGTTGTTTAAAATTACATGCCCTGGGCTCTTGGAGGTTCCGGTGGAGGTGGAGCTACACAGGTGCTGCTGAGCAGGTGTGCTGCACAGGTGCTGCACAGGTGTGGCTCAGGATTCAGCTCCAGTCCTATACACAGTGGCGGTGGTTTGTTCGCGCCCTACCCCAAGTCTTGGGGTAACAGTCTCGGATAGTCAAGGATTAACTGATCCGGAACCTTCTCCAGTGGTCTGTCATCCCACTGATGGTTGTCAGTTTTTAATTACCTGGACCCTCAACTTTTCCTGCTTTCTTGGTAGTAGCCATACGCTCTCTTACCTTATAGTGGAACATACTACCTTGCCTCTCCCTTGTTACCCCTGCTGATACTTTGGCTGTATGATTAAACAATCTCTCTCCCCCCTGCGTGCCAGCTGACCCCGCCGGACAAAATCTGCAATTCTCTTATTTCAACTTAAGCCTACCCGCTGCCCTGTGTGGGCTCAGCTGCTGAGTCGTACCCCGGCTCCTTTTTTGGTTCTCCTCCCTCCCTCCCTCCCCCACCGGTGCTGCGTGGGAGGGAGCTGGGTCCGGTGTAGGAGCTTTCTGTCTGGCTGGCTGCGGTGTTGGTCCGGTGTTGCTTTTCCCCTCCCACCGGTGCTGCGTGAGGGGAATTAGCTTTGATTACCTCCTGGAAGGACGAACAGGAAGCGGAGGAGCTGACTTCACTCTGGGACAAGCTTTTGTTGGAGACAGTACCTAACAACGGAGATGCGGACGGCTGGCATGCACATAGGGGGTGAGTTTTCTATGGTGATAATATATACCTGACTTACTTGCTGGCTGAATCATCTGATATAATCTTCCAGAGGGGACAAGCTGTGTAACCTGGAGAGAGCTAGGGATATCCTGAAAGGAAAGGATACTAAATAAGACTCTTTAAAAACTTACTGGGATCAAGTGCGGTCACTGACTGAGATTGTTAAAAGGATAATTTTTTTTACTTTCCTAAGATATCAAGGCCATACAGAAAATATGGACTGATTTAAGACTATTCAAGAGAGGATAAGAAAATAGTTGTCTTTTGCGAAGTTACAAAAAGTGAACATTTTTCACATGGCTAAAATGTGTAGTAATTCAACATATAGATGCAGCTAATTATTGATTCTTGATTGTAGCCTTTTTGTTCTTTTTTACTTTTTCTTTTTTCTTTTTTTTTTTTCTTCCTTCTTTCTCTTTTTTTCTCTCCTCTATTTTTTTTTTTTTTTTCTGAGGTTCCTGCTCCTTTCTTTTTTTTCAACATATATCACTGTGTCTTAACACTCAGATTATGGCATGAACACACTTTCTGCAAGCATTAGTTTTATTTAAATCTCAAGGTTTATAAAAGCAGTAAGAACAGTTTTTATAATATTGGCCTACGTTGGTAGCATAGCCCAGCAGAGATTTCTATAAAGAGTATAATAACCAACCCTTTTTTTTCAATTAAGTCTAGGACGTATATATAAACGGTTCCTGATTATAGGGTTTGAGATCCTTTTTTTGGAGGAGAGGGGAAAAGAGGAGAGGGAGAGGGATAAAGGGGCTCCTTACCCTTACAGCTATGCTATATATTTTAAAAACTAATTTACTGTGAATTTATATGTATAGCTGTCCTTTAGGTCTTTTTAGACCCTCCTGGTCCTACCTAATTTAACAGCCTAACAGACATTCTGTATTAGTGCCTGTGTAGGAAAGACAGGCTAAGAAAACTCCCTACTCTGTTAATTATATGCTGTGGGCTGCTCCTGTATGTTCTTATCCTTAACAACTAACAACTAATTTGACCTATTTAAACTCATGAATTATTAGCTTGTTCTATAAATAAGGTTGCTGATATTTTCTCAATTTATCCAATCTATCCATTTCTCTGGTATTGAATCCTAAGTTTTGTACTGTATCTATATATCTACATCTCAGAATTTAACTTTCTAAGTAGAAATTGCTGCTCTATATATGTCCTGGATGTTGAACTGAAACGATGTGTTCTGGGCTGTTGATTGATTTAAAGATATTGGCTGATTATCTGTTTATGCTTTATAAGAATTAATATCTGTGTTAAGTTTTGGCAAAACTGTTTTGATTTAGATAGTGGGTGTAGCAAGATAAAAAGGGGCTTAGGAGGAAGACATATAAAGGCAGAGAAACAGTTTATAAGACTATGACTTAAACAGTTAAAAAAAGCTGAAATAATTTCTGGGATTTGTTTGCATTAGCCTTTCTTTCTAGAGATTACCCCGTGAACAAGGGTATATCCCTCGCTATCTCTAGACAGCACTAGAGCTTTATTTAAAGTAGAGTAACTAGATTACTTTTACTGGCCCTATTGGCAATATCTTGCTGTGACCCTACTACTACTATTAGACCTGGTGGATCTGATGATATGTCTTTTACATATCTTTTCTCTGGTACTCGCATCCGTGGCCGGACCTCACTGCACAATTAACTAAGTATCACTAGCTTGTTCACTTTCCCCCTCCCCTCCCCCCTTTTCTCCCCTTTTTTTTTTTTTTTTTTTTTTTCTTCTCTCTCTCCCCCTCCCCACTCTTGGTCGTCACCTTCACACACCTATCCCCACATGTCAGCTTGGTAGCGTCTCTCGCTCTCAACTTAAACCCACAAACACCTCTGGTTTTTCACTAACTTTCACAAATTTTTGGCTCAACTTCTTTTTTCTTTTTCCTTTTTTTTTTTTTTTTTTTCCCCCTTTTTCACAATTCTCTATTATTGGCACATGGATACATTTTTTCACGTTTCACCTAGAATCCCTTCTCCGGCCATGGCAGCGAGGCAGAGAGATAGGAAAATGAAAGGTAATCAAGAGACAAACATGGACACGCAGTCAGTTCCACTAGTGGCGCAAGAACCTATTAATATGCAAAACCTTGTTGCTAATATATCTGAAGCACTCTCTCCCAAGTTTGAAGCTCTAAGAGCTGAAATTAAACAAGACTTCCTTTCTTTAACACAGGAAGTTCGCCAATTTTCCAATAGACTGCAGGAAGCCGAGCAAAGAGTCTCGGACCTGGAAGATCTAACAATAACGCATAGTTCCAATTTAGAATCTGTGAATACCAATTTACAAAAAATACAGAATAGGCTAGAAGATCTAGAGAATCGCTCTAGGAGAAACAATATAAGAATCATAGGACTCCCAGAAGAACAGCAATATGACAATCTTGTTGACTTTGTATCAGAAACTTTGCCTAAAATTCTAAAATTGCCACCCACTTCATATCCTATTCCAGTGGAGAGAGCGCACAGATTAGGCTCATTCCATGTAGGGAACAAAGCCAGAACTAAACCTAGACCTATTATAGCTAAATTGCTAAATTTCCAAGACAAACTTACCTTACTTCAGCACTATCGTAAACAACAGTCAGTTAAAGTCGGAGGTATCACAATCCTCTTGTTTCAGGACTTTTCTGCTGACACTGCTGCAAAAAGAAGGGAGCTCGCTCCCATCTGCACTAGGTTTATACAGAAAGGATTCCAGGCAACTATAATATTTCCATATAAACTGAAGGTTAAAGTTAATGAAGTTTTTCATTTTTTTGAGGAGGCTCACTTAGCTGAAAGCTTCTACAAAACACTGAATTCCCCGGTCAGATGATATTAGGTTTAAAACATGAAGGTCTCAGATAAAATACAATATGTTGAAATTCTTCTTTTTTTTTGCTCTCCACGTTAGGGGAGAGGGATGGCTGCTCAGATATGAGCCGCAGTTCTTAGATCCCTCCGGTGCGGAGAGGGCATATACTCATTTTGTATCAAAGGAAATGAAGAGGAATCTCTTATTTTTGCCTCTTAAAACTAAGGACCCCCTTCCCCCCCCTTTTTTTTTTTTTTTTTTTTTTTTATTGTTCTTCCCTCTGCCCCATATTCTCGGAAACATAAATGAGTACAGGCAGTGATAAATGCAAAATTGTGTCATGGAATGTGGGTGGTATATCTACCCCAATTAAGAGGAAGGCAATTCTTACCCAGCTTCGGAAAATCCGGACTGACATAGGTTTCATTCAAGAAACTCATTTATCTGCGGAAGAATCTTTGAAGCTTAGGTCAGCCTGGGTGAAGGAAATATATTTTGCACCTAGTGTTAAGAGGAAGAGAGGAGTAGCAGTATTAATTGGGAAAAAAATTGATTCAGAAGTAATACATTTTGAGGCTGACCCAGGGGGGAGATATGTTATGCTGAAAATAAAGATCTCTCAGAGGATGTACACACTGTGCAATACATATGGCCCTAATATACTCGACCCAGATTATTGGACCACTCTTCAATCTAAGCTTTTAGCTTACACGGAAGGGTGCCTGATTATGGGTGGAGATTTCAACATGGCACCACAAAGCCCAATTGACAGATTAAGGCGAGATGTTAAACAACTGAAACAAAAAAAGGATAATTTAGAATCTAAGCTACTTAAAAAAATTATGCAAAATTTATCCTTGCGAGATGTTTGGAGACATCAAAATCCCTCTAGCCAGAGCTTTACTTGCCTTTCGAAGGCGCATAAGACTCTTTCTAGAATTGATTTGTTTTTAATTGATGAACGTATGTTAATGAATGGGGTAAGATCAGACATTCTGTCAATTCTCCTCTCAGATCATGCACCAATTGTTTTGGAGTTCCAGTTTTCTCGCCCACGCCCCGCTCTATCGCGCTTCTTTTTTCCTTATTATTTAATGGCAGAGTTAAAATTTAAGAATTGGCTCGTAAATAAGTACAAGGAGTATGTACATTTTAACAAGGAATTTCTGAGTCAGCCTGAATTGTTTTGGGATACTGCGAAGGCAGTAATGAGAGGGGAAATATTGTCATATAGTATTGCCTTACAAAAGAAAATTAGACGCAGAGAAAGAGAATCATGCCAATGTCTGACCAATGCTTATAACCAATATCTTCTTGATAAAACTCCATTAAACTGGACGAGATATGTTAAAGCAAAAAATGAAAGGGATACTTTTATATTGTCACAAGAAACACAAAGAGAATTAAGAATGGAAGCCAAGCTATATAGATTTGGGAATAAGTCGGGTAAGATGTTAGCCAAATTAATTAAAAATGAGAAAAAACAACCTGTAATAGATAGTGTGCAAGATAAAGGGTTACAAATTTCAAACTCGGATGACATTCTAAACATATTTTTTGAGTACTATCAAGAGCTGTATTCATATAAAACAAGTGACTCACAGAAATCTTTAGATTTCTGGAGGGACCTCAAACACCCCACAATTACACTTGAAATGTCTAATAATTTAAATGCCCCCATCTCCATAGAGGAAATAGAAAAAACAATATCTGTGCTTTCGCTAAATAAGGCAGCAGGCCCAGATGGTCTCCCTAGTGAGTTTTACAAGATCTTATCTAGTGAAGCTACCCCACACCTCTGCAATCTTTTCAATAGTTTTTTTGCAAATGGTAACTTGATTCCTTCTTCATTTTCTAGCTCATATACAACCTTGATTTTAAAAGGTGGAAAGGACCCGTCCTGCAAAGAATCTTATAGACCAATTGCTCTCCTAAATTCCGACTATAAAATTCTCACTGCGATTTTAGCACATAGACTCCAAGGGATCTTTTCAGAAATCATACACACTGATCAAGCAGGCTTTTTAAATAACCGTAATTCAGCTGCGAAAATAAGAGAAGCATTGCTTGTGGTAGAATATTTCGAGGCTACTTCTCACCAATACAGCGGGGGGGAGGGCCTACCTGATCTTGCCATTATCTCCATCGATGCTGAAAAAGCCTTTGACTCCGTATATTATGAACATATTAAAACATCATTAAGACAATTTGGTATTAGGGGGAATTTTTTTGAATTCGTTGGAAATCTCTATAATCAGCCATCTACAAAATTAATAGTAAATAATACCATCTCCCCTTCTATCTCTTTGGGTAGAGGAACAAGGCAGGGCTGCCCTCTCTCCCCGCTTTTATTTAATATTTCCATAGAGCCTCTGGCAATCAAAATTCGCCATCTTTTAGAAGGTATAAAAATTCGTAGCACTGAAATAAAAATCGGTCTATATGCAGACGACCTGCTGCTTTATTTGGCAAACACTAAATTGAATTTACCGAAACTTTTCCAGATACTGGAGCAATTTGGCTCATTCTCTGGCTATAAAGTCAACATGGCTAAGTCAGAGATATACTGGCTCAGGAAAAATAATACCTCCATCCTGAATACTCCTTTTCATCAAGTAACAGATTCCTTTAAATATCTAGGGATTCATATCCCGATAAAAATATCGGATCTATATGCTTTGAATATTCCCCCGGTAATAAAAACAATTAAGGAAAAACTTTTGACTTGGCAAAAACTCCCATTATCACTTTCTGGCAGGATAGCCCTCTTTAAAATGGTTCTCCTTCCAAAACTACTGTACATCCTTCAAAATACACCAATAATTCTCTTAGGAAAGGATATCCGATCGATTAACACCTCTCTTATTCAGTTCCTTTGGCAAAACAAAAGGTCAAAGATCTCTCTTATGAAGCTTTCGCTACCAAGAGAAAGTGGAGGTCTTGCTTTACCTGACATAAGGCTCTATAACCTTTCCTTCTTAGCACGAAATGTAGTGGATTGGATCTTGGTTAATAATTATGTACTGAACAATGATCTTGAGTCTAGTGTATGTCATCCATACTCTTTAGCAGCATTAATACATTTAGAACCTAAAGAAGTTCCAGCAGAAATTAAAAAACTTAAAACTATTTTCAATCCACTCAAAGCTTGGTATAAGATAACGTTTTCCTTATCAATTAATAATAGAGCTTCCTGTATCTTACCCATAATAGGCAACCCTACTTTTCAAGCAGGCTTAGACTCGGAAGTTTTCAGAAAATGGCACACGGCTGGACTAACAAAGGTACTTCAAATTATAGATAAAGAAAGGAAATGTATTAAATCATTCCAGAACTTAAAAATAGATTTTGATCTGTCTAATAAGGACTTTTTTGCATATTTGCAATTAAGGCATTTTGTCCAAGACTTGGTTAAAAAAGTGGGCTGGGAATGGGGACTGGGCACATTGGAGAACTGGCTAGCTTTGACAAGAGATGGTCATTTGTCAATTGCACCGTGTTATCATCTCCTGAGCATAAATAAAGGAGCCTCGATACGGGCAAACTTGGTCGCTTATTGGAATGAATTAATTCCACAAAACAATATTGAAATAAACACTATTCAATCGTCAATTAAGAAAATCTCGCAAGTAACACTATCTGCAACCTGGAGAGAGGCGCACGTCAAACTCCTGCATGGGGCATACTTTACCCCAAAGAGAGGGTTCAAGTGTGCCAACATGGGATTTTGTAAATGTCCAAAATGTTCACTTCAGGCAGCTGACCTAATCCACATGTTTTGGCACTGTCCAAAGATTAAAAACCTATGGGCCAGGGTCGAATACTGGTTCAAGAATGTACTCAAAATAGCTAATCTTTCACTCACATTGTATCAGATAATATTTTGTCTTAAAGAATCTGGTAGGCAGAGCGATGAGAAAGTGGTAATCTCTGGCATTCTTGCTACTAGATATTTAATTTGCAAAAAGTGGAAAAGCTGCACAATTCCAAGTATCTCCGAGATAAAAAACTGCATGAAAAAGCAATGTATTTTAGATCAAAGAAATGCAGACATAAATAATGAGCAAGACATTAAAAGATTTTTTGATAAATGGGCGTTTTTTTTGAGAATTTTTCCCGAATCTGAAATGAACCATATAATCTTTCCTTTCAGGAACACAGAAATTGTTTTATTAGGAAACTGGTAAAAATTAAAAGAGAGCTAGTATCTAAGCTGATTTCTTTCTCTTTCCCCACCCCCCCTTTTCTTTTAGGTTTTTTTTTTTTTGTTTGTTTTTTTTTCCTCTTCCTTCTTTCCTTGATGAGTTGCCTCTCCGCACGGGAGGGGTATGGGTTGGGGGAGGGTTCAGGAGGAGGGGGGTGAAAAACTAAAAAACTCCAAGAAATGTTAATAAGTAAGCTGAATGTGATATATCAATATCTAGCTAAAATATATCTGTATGCATAGCTAAATACAGTATTATAAGAATGAACTTGTGTATAATTTACGGATGATCTTATATGTTCAAAGCTGTTTATATTGTTTTTATTTTTTGTTTTTTATGACCTTTTCTTGGATTACAAATAAAAGTTAAAAAAAAAAAAAAAAAATTACATGCCCTATCTGAATCATGAACATTTATTTTTGATTAGTCTGTCCCTTTAAGTATTCTTATTCTGCATCAGGATAAACTCATACAAAATACCTGTTTGTTTCTTTGTATTTTTTATTTATTTTAAAATTGTGACCATAACTCTTGTGTAAAGCATATTGGGGATAAACATTTTTCTACTTTCATTTTAACTTGAAGCCAGGTTATCATTGTTAACTGTGAGGAAAATAAGAAACCACCTAACAAACTGTCATCTACTAGTCAGTTCCTAAGCATCTAGTAGGAGATTTTGATCTACATTTTGGGCAAACCAGCTGTACACTAATTTCTTCCAGTGTAACTTTATGGCCTTTATACTGCACTTATTAAATGCTTACTTGACTGTTTTAAAGGGATATGAAAACTAAAATTGTATTTTGTCATTCGGACAGAGCATTCCATTTAAAAACAGTTTCTGATTTACTTCTATTATCAAATTTGCTTTGTTCCCATGATATTCTTTGTTGAATAGATACCTTGGAATGTGTCTGGAGAACTACATGGCAGGAAATGGTGCTGCCATCTAGTGGTCTTGCAAATGTATACCATTGTTGCATAACTGCTGCCATGTAGTGCTCCAGACACGTGCACGCTCCTGACCATACATCCCTGATTTTCAACAAAATATTCCAAGACAACAAAGAAAATTTGTTAATAGAAGTAAATTAGAAAGTTGTTTAGAATTGTATGCCCCATCTGAATAATGAAATAAAAATATTGGGTTTCATGTTTCTTTAATTCTTAAGGCATTTTATTAGGAAGTTTTTTTCCCTATCATTTCTTATTCTGCTATTTCGCTCTACTTGTTACAGCGCCTTCTGGCAGTGCCTCGCTGTTTCCCTCCTCTACTAGTATTTATGTTGCAGTAAGACACTTCATTGCACTTTCATCTCTTTGTTTCTATCAAGGCGATCCTGCTCCCACCTCCTCCCCACAGAGGGTAATTTCGCTGAGAGAATCAGGTTTTTGTGCTGTCTTTCTGATTAATTCTCTTGGTCAATATAAGATTGGCCCTCACCGGTTGCGTGTGAGACGCTCAGACAGAGCTGAGACATCCCCATTGCATGCACTGCTGAGGGAGAAGAAAGATTTAGCAACTCCACAGAAGCCTGTTCTGAAGCAGGATGATTGTCACCACTCAGCAGAATCTGACGACAGAACGGGTCAGTACCTGTGGGTAATAAGTAATGGGGACAATACAATGGTGATAAGATAATTAGATGGATTTTTGGAGGTTTGCTGCAAAAAAATGTGTACAGTGCTGGGTGTCTCTCAGATGCAACACTGGTTAGAACAGGGATTTCAATGCAAAGTGTAAAAGGACTCTATTTGTATTGAATTGCAATGAATGGTCCAAAACAGTGTCATTGTGAAACCTTCTTTGGCTGTTTGCAGGAAGCCCCAAGGCTTTTTAGTGTCAGTGAACATATTAGATGCTTCATTTGTATGTGAGGCATTCCCTAAGCATCTCTTAACACTGTCCTGGAACATTCACTGCCCTTTCAGCCTCCCGGTAATGGGTGATCACAGTGACAGCTTGTATAAGTGTCTGATGTAGATTACTATTTGTAAATGTCATTCTCTTGTATACACTGCCCTAATGACTGCTTTGTGAACCTAGGAAGATTGTGTTCATTCAATAGAAGCACCATCCTCCTTGCTGCACACTGCACAGCTAGCAAGCTCCTGTTCAACTGCAGACCATTACTATAAATTACACAGCAATCACTGTGCTTGCAAAACGCAGCCTAATCATCTGCATTCTCTATACAATGCAACATACACTGCTAATACCAGATTTAAACAATGTTTTTCTTTTTATTAGAAAAAAAAACTATATTGTGATTCTGCTCCAGCTTCTCATTGTCACAAAACAGATGCAACTAACTTTTTCCCCCCTGTGATACATTTTTTTTCTTCTTAATTGTACATAATTGTTCCACACAGTACTATATCTTAATTAAAGCATTAATAACAGACAAATGTCACTCTTAGTTACAAAAAGGCAAAAAACAACAACTATATACACCTGTACTATATGTGTGTTTATATTTTTATTGTAATTCATTTATTAATTAAATACATTTATGTAATTTTTGATTATAAAATATGAAAAATGTATAATTTTATTTATAATACTACACCTTTTCAGTTGGATACAATGCTCCTGTGGGGATATATAGTTGTTTTGAGTGACAGTAGTGCATAAGGTACACTTCTTTAATGTAATGTTAGGGAAAGCAATGTCTGTTGGGAGTGTGGTGCTGAGGTTGTTGTTTCTTATAAGAAGGTTTCTGAGTTTTGGTGAGAAGAATGGATCCTGGTGAGCTGGTATATGCCATTTCCCCATTTTTTGTTTAATTTAACTCTAAAAATTGTAGATTTTCTAATTTTAAGGCCAACCCTTCTACATATATTTTGTTAATTTGCCTTAGCAGATAAGAACTGCTAAACAATTCACTTTATTCTATTGTAATGACTGTTGCTAGCCTTGTCAGTTGCAGACTCAAGCTCAGTTTGGCTCCTACAAACGAGGCAAGTAGTGGGTGGAGTTTGTGAAAAACCTATTGCAGCACATAAAGTGTTAATTTGTTTTTAAATGTTTTGACTTGGCTGATATGTTATTCTATATTGATACAACAGAAGTGTCTTGCAATTACAAGGTGTTTACTGTCCCTTTAATATGATGTTTCAAGACTTATCAAATGTGCTATGGTTCTTACATTTTTTGCAGTATATATTTTAATCTTTGAGCACATTATGCCCCAGCAATTAAAAAAATAAAAATAAAACTGTCTCTCCTTCAAATGTATTTAGCAACCCCCCTGCAAACACATTATGTCCCCTTATGTCCCCAAGTTCTGTTAATGTAGCATTATATAAAGGCTCAACATCCTGCTGTGTGTGCCTATCTTTTCACTCCTTCCATCCTCTATTGTCAATTTTTTTACCCCATCCCCAAATGACCAAAGTCCTAGAACACTCCGTGCACCTCCTTGCTCTCCTTGAATCAATCATGTGATTAAAACTCCAAACAGTTTATCTTAGCCTTTTAAAATGTCACTATTTTAGTAGCACAGGGCATTTTATTGAATTAGATATCCTGCCTTTTTTTTTTTTACAAGTTTTCATGGTGTTGACTGTGATCCTTGCATTGCTTTCACCTGAGATAATGAGCTAGACAGGAGTGTGTGTAACTAAACTTTACTGGGCCCCAAACACTGTTCTTAGCTGACAGGAGTGGCACCTGGTGTGGTCTTCTGCTGCTGTAGCCCATCTGCTTTAAGGTTCGATGTGTTGTGCATTCAGATATGGTATTCTGCATACCCTGGTTTTAACAAGTGGTTCTTTGAGTTACTGTTGTCTTTCTATCATCTCGAACCAGTCTGCCGATTCTCCCTTGTAATCAACAAGACATTTTTGTCCACACAACTGCCGCTCACTGGATATTTTCTCTTTTTTTGGACCATTATCTGTAAACCCTAGAGATGGTTGTGCGTGAAAATCCCAGTAGATCAGCAGTTTTTTAAATACTCAGACCAGCCCGTCTGGCACCAACAACCATGCCACGTTCAAAGTTACTTAAATACCCTTTATTCCCCATTCTGATGCTCGGGTTTTAACTTCAGCAAGCCATATTCACCGCGTCTAGATGCCTAAAAGCATTGAGTTGTTGCCATGTGATTGGCTGATTAGCAATTTGTGTTACCAAGCAATTGAACAGGTGTACCTAATAAAGTAGCCGGTGAGTGTACAATCTTGTGTTACTCACTGTCTGTCAAGTGGGCTAGTGTGGAAGCCCAAGTGGGTCAAAACTTTGTCCGTGTGTAAGTATAGCACTGGCGTGCCGTTCCTCCTATGCATGCGGACTGCTGGGCTTTGGCAATCAAGAGTTTGTCCGTATCGTGGTATAGCAGATTCTGCTATACCATGATACGGACAAACTCGTGTCCCACCTAGGCTCCCATACCAGCTCGTACTTGATCGCCAAAGCCGAGCAGTCCGCTCACACAGGAGGAACAACACACTAGTGCTATACTTACACATGGACAAAGTTTTGTGCCACTTGGGCTTCCACACTAGCCCACTTCTGACTGTCAAAGTCGAGCTGTCCGCTCGCAACACCAGGAACAAACAGAGCTACCCATCATAAATAAAAGGATATACAACTTAATACAAAGAAATTAAACACAGTGAGTAACACAAGATTGTATACTCTGAACATATCTCTCTCTTACCGCATACCATTATTGAATTCATTTTGGGCATATCATTTTTAGCCGTCCAGTGTCAGGACTTTTAAGGAGACTAGTCTCACACTTGTTTTTATGACTTTTGATTGTATATATCATTTAGATTAACCAATCTTACGGCTAGATTTAGAGTTCGGCGGTAGCCGTCAAAACCAGCGTTAGAGGCTCCTAACGCTGGTTTTGGGCGCCCGCTGGTATTTGGAGTCAGTGATTAAAGGGTCTAACGCTCACTTTACAGCCGCGACTTTTCCATACCGCAGATCCCCCTACGCCATTTGCGTAGCCTATCTTTTCAATGGGATCTTCCTAACGCCGGTATTTAGAGTCGTTTCTGCAGTGAGCGTTAGAGCTCTAACGACAAGATTCCAGCCGCCTGAAAATAGCAGGAGTTAAGAGCTTTCTGGCTAACGCCGGTTTATAAAGCTCTTAACTACTGTACCCTAAAGTACACTAACACCCATAAACTACCTATGTACCCCTAAACCGAGGTCCCCCCACATCGCCGCCACTCGATTAAAAATTTTAACCCCTAATCTGCCGACCGCCACCTACGTTATACTTATGTACCCCTAATCTGCTGCCCCTAACACCGCCGACCCCTGTATTATATCTATTAACCCCTAACTTGCCCCCCACAACGTCGCCGCAAGCTACTTAAAATAATTAACCCCTAATCTTCCGACCGCAAATCGCCGCCACCTACGTTATCCCTATGTACCCCTAATCTGCTACCCCTAACATCGCCGACCCCTATGTTATATTTATTAACCCCTAATCTGCCCCCCACAACGTCGCCGACACCTACCTACACTTATTAACCCCTAATCTGCCGAGCGGACCTGAGCGCTACTATAATAAAGTTATTAACCCCTAATCCGCCTCACTAACCCTATCATAAATAGTATTAACCCCTAATCTGCCCTCCCTAACATCGCCGACACCTACCTTCAATTATTAACCCCTAATCTTCCGATCGGAGCTCACCGCTATTCTAATAAATGTATTAACCCCTAAAGCTAAGTCTAACCCTAACACTAACACCCCCCTAAGTTAAATATAATTTTTATCTAACGAAATAAATTAACTCTTATTAAATAAATAATTCCTATTTAAAGCTAAATACTTACCTGTAAAATAAATCCTAATATAGCTACAATATAATTTATAATTATATTATAGCTATTTTAGGATTAATATTTATTTTACAGGCAACTTTGTAATTATTTTAACCAGGTACAATAGCTATTAAATAGTTAAGAACTATTTAATAGTTACCTAGTTAAAATAATAACAAATTTACCTGTAAAATAAATCCTAACCTAAGATATAATTAAACCTAACACTACCCTATCAATAAAATAATTAAATAAACTACCTACAATTACCTACAATTAACCTAACACTACACTATCAATAAATTAATTAAACACAATTGCTACAAATAAATAAAATTAAATAAACTATCTAAAGTACAAAAAATAAAAAAGAACTAAGTTACAGAAAATAATAAAATATTTACAAAGATAAGAAAAATATTACAACAATTTTAAACTAATTACACCTACTCTAAGCCCCCTAATAAAATAACAAAGCCCCCCAAAATAAAAAATTCCCTACCCTATTCTAAAATACAAATATTACAAGCTCTTTTACCTTACCAGCCCTGAACAGGGCCCTTTGCGGGGCATGCCCCAAGAATTTCAGCTCTTTTGCCTGTAAAAAAAAACATACAATACCCCCCCCCAACATTACAACCCACCACCCACATACCCCTAATCTAACCCAAACCCCCCTTAAATAAACCTAACACTACCCCCCTGATGATCTTCCTACCTTGTCTTCACCATGCCAGGTTCACCGATCCGTCCTGGCTCCAAGATCTTCATCCAACCCAAGCGGGGGCTAGACATCCACTGAAGAAGTCCAGAAGAGGGTCCAAAGTCTTCCTCCTATCCGGCAAGAAGAGGACATCCGGACCGGCAAACATCTTCTCCAAGCGGCATCTTCTATCTTCTTCCATCCGATGACGACCGGCTCCATCTTGAAGACCTCCAGCGCGGATCCATCCTCTTCTTCCGACGACTAGACGACGAATGACGGTTCCTTTAAGGGACGTCATCCAAGATGGCGTCCCTCGAATTCCGATTGGCTGATAGGATTCTATCAGCCAATCGGAATTAAGGTAGGAATTTTCTGATTGGCTGATGGAATCAGCCAATCAGAATATAGTTCAATCCGATTGGCTGATCCAATCAGCCAATCAGATTGAGCTCGCATTCTATTGGCTGTTCCGATCAGCCAATAGAATGCGAGCTCAATCTGATTGGCTGATTGGATCAGCCAATCGGATTGAACTTGATTCTGATTGGCTGATTCCATCAGCCAATCAGAAAATTCCTACCTTAATTCCGATTGGCTGATAGAATCCTATCAGCCAATCGGAATTCGAGGGACGCCATCTTGGATGACGTCCCTTAAAGGAACCGTCATTCGTCGTCTAGTCGTCGGAAGAAGAGGATGGATCCGCGCTGGAGGTCTTCAAGATGGAGCCGGTCGTCATCGGATGGAAGAAGATAGAAGATGCCGCTTGGAGAAGATGTTTGCCGGTCCGGATGTCCTCTTCTTGCCGGATAGGAGGAAGACTTTGGACCCTCTTCTGGACTTCTTCAGTGGATGTCTAGCCCCCGCTTGGGTTGGATGAAGATCTTGGAGCCAGGACGGATCGGTGAACCTGGCATGGTGAAGACAAGGTAGGAAGATCATCAGGGGGGTAGTGTTAGGTTTATTTAAGGGGGGTTTGGGTTAGATTAGGGGTATGTGGGTGGTGGGTTGTAATGTTGGGGGGGGGGGGTATTGTATGTTTTTTTTTACAGGCAAAAGAGCTGAAATTCTTGGGGCATGCCCCGCAAAGGGCCCTGTTCAGGGCTGGTAAGGTAAAAGAGCTTGTAATATTTGTATTTTAGAATAGGGTAGGGAATTTTTTATTTTGGGGGGCTTTGTTATTTTATTAGGGGGCTTAGAGTAGGTGTAATTAGTTTAAAATTGTTGTAATATTTTTCTTATCTTTGTAAATATTTTATTATTTTCTGTAACTTAGTTCTTTTTTATTTTTTGTACTTTAGATAGTTTATTTAATTTTATTTATTTGTAGCAATTGTGTTTAATTAATTTATTGATAGTGTAGTGTTAGGTTAATTGTAGGTAATTGTAGGTAGTTTATTTAATTATTTTATTGATAGGGTAGTGTTAGGTTTAATTATATCTTAGGTTAGGATTTATTTTACAGGTAAATTTGTTATTATTTTAACTAGGTAACTATTAAATAGTTCTTAACTATTTAATAGCTATTGTACCTGGTTAAAATAATTACAAAGTTGCCTGTAAAATAAATATTAATCCTAAAATAGCTATAATATAATTATAATTTATATTGTAGCTATATTAGGATTTATTTTACAGGTAAGTATTTAGCTTTAAATAGGAATCATTTATTTAATAAGAGTTAATTTATTTCGTTAGATAAAAATTATATTTAACTTAGGGGGGTGTTAGTGTTAGGGTTAGACTTAGCTTTAGGGGTTAATACATTTATTAGAATAGCGGTGAGCTCCGGTCGGCAGATTAGGGGTTAATAATTGAAGGTAGGTGTCGGCGATGTTAGGGAGGGCAGATTAGGGGTTAATACTATTTATGATAGGGTTAGTGAGGCGGATTAGGGGTTAATAACTTTATTATAGTAGCGCTCAGGTCCGCTCGGCAGATTAGGGGTTAATAAGTGTAGGCAGGTGTCGGCGACGTTGTGGGGGGCAGATTAGGGGTTAATAAATATAACATAGGGGTCGGCGATGTTAGGGCAGCAGATTAGGGGTACATAGGGATAACGTAGGTGGCGGCGGTTTACGGAGCGGCAGATTAGGGGTTAAAAGTGTAATGCAGGGGTCAGCGATAGCGGGGGCGGCAGATTAGGAGTTAATAAGTGTAAGGTTAGGGGTGTTTAGACTCGGGGTACATGTTAGGGTGTTAGGTGCAGACGTAGGAAGTGTTTCCCCATAGGAAACAATGGGGCTGCGTTAGGAGCTGAACGCTGCTTTTTTGCAGGTGTTAGGTTTTTTTTCAGCTCAAACAGCCCCATTGTTTCCTATGGGAGAATCGTGCACGAGCACGTTTTTGAGGCCGGCCGCGTCCGTAAGCAACTCTGGTATCGAGAGTTGCATTTGCGGTAAAAATGCTCTACGCTCCTTTTTTGGAGCCTAACGCAGCATTTGTTTGAACTCTCGATACCAGAGTTAAATTTATGGTGCGGCCAGAAAAAAACCCGCGGAGCGTTAACAGCCCTTTTACCGCCGAACTCTAAATCTAGGCCTTAGTATTTATTCTTGTGCTTATTTAATTAAATGATCTTTTTAACTACTTACAGTCTCATCACATAGTGAAGTTTTATATGGCATCACATCTTTTTTAATATTTATAAAGAAATATATATTTAATAATTATTATTATTATTATTATCAGGTATTTGTAGAGTTCCACAGCGCTATGAACATAGGTGGTATATAAAAACAATTACAGGGATCAAATGGGTAGAGGGCCCTGCCGAGAATTGCACTGTTGAAGTTGGCTCTTATGAAGGTTTACTACAAACAGCTGGGCTCATAGGCTTACATGGGGATAGCAGTGGAGATAGGTAAGTTAGTGTAGGTTGTATGTGTCTCTGAATAGTAGAGTCTTCAGGGAGCACTTGAAGCTTTTAAAACTAGGGGAGAGTCTTGTGGAGCGAGGCAGAGAGTTCCATAAGATGGGAGCCAGTCTGGAGAAATCTTGTAAACGGGAATGTGAGGAGGAAACAAGAGAGGAGGAGAGTAGGAGATCATGGGCGGAGTGAAGGGGTCGGGAAGGAGAGTATCTGGCGACAAGGTCTGAGATGTAGGGGGAAGCAATGCAATTGGGGGCTTTATAAGTCAGAGTGAGCAATTTGTGTTTAATCCTGGAGGCAAGAGGAAGCCAGTGAAGGGATTGACAGAGAGGTGCGGCA
Organism: Bombina bombina; assembly: GCF_027579735.1. Taxonomy (NCBI): domain Eukaryota; kingdom Metazoa; phylum Chordata; class Amphibia; order Anura; family Bombinatoridae; genus Bombina; species Bombina bombina. The sequence goes on from NC_069501.1 coordinate 984,205,025, forward strand.
GATGAAGAGCGACGTGTAAGGAAGATGAGCCTGGCAGAGGCATTCATTATGGATTGTAAAGGAGCTAGGTGGCAGCTAGGGAGACCAGAGAGGATGGAGTTGCAGTAGTCGAGGCGGGAAAGGATGAGAGAGTGGATTAAAATCTTAGTTGTGTCTTGTGTAAGGAGATGTCTGATATTAGCAATGTTTTTAGGGTGGAAGCAGCAGGCTTTAGCCAAGGACTGAATGTGAGGAGTGAACGAAAGATCTGAAACAAGTGTGATCCCAAGACATCGGGCATGTGAGGTTGGGGTAATGATGGAGTTATCAACAGTTATAGAGACATGGGATGTGGAGATCTTGGAAGAAGGGGGGGAAATAAGAAGCTAAGTTTTGGAGAGATTTAGCTTGGGGTAGTGAGAGGACATCCAAGATAAGATAAGAGAGAGACAGTTAGTGACATGGGTTAGCAAGAAAGGAGATAGTTCTGGTGCAGAGAGGTAGATTTGGGTATTGTCTGCCTACAGATGATAGTGAAACCAGTGGGACTTTATTAAGGAACCTAATGAGGAAGTGTAGATTGAGAAGAGAAGGGGACCAAGGACAGAGTCTTGCGGTACCCCAACAGAAAGAAGTAACAGGGCAGAGGATGCCCCAGAGAAAGTTACACTAAAGGTACGGTTAGACAGGAAGAGAACCAAGAGAGAGCCGTGTCGCAGATGCCGAAGGATTGGAGGGTATGGAGCAAAAGAGGGTGGTCAAAGGCTGCAGACAGATCAAGGAGGATAAGTAGAGAGAAGTGGCCTTTGGATTTTACTGTAAGTAGGTTGTTGGTAACCTTAACAATTGCTGTCTCTGTTGAGTGAAGGGGACAAAATCCAGATTGCAGTGGATCAAGGAGGGAGTTTAATATAAGGAAATGGGATAGACGAGCATATACTAGTTTTTCAAGAAGCTTTGAGGCAAGAGGGAGTAGGGAAATAGGGCGGTAGTTGGATGGGAAGGTTGGATCGAGAGAAGTTTTTTTTGAGGATAGGTGTGACTAATGAATGTTTAAGAGATGTGGGAACTATACCAGTGCTGAGGGAGAGGTTGAAGATGTGTGTGAGTATAGGGGTAAGGAATGAAGAGAGGGAGGGGAGTAGTTGTGAGGGGATGGGGTCGAGGGGACAGGTAGTGAGGTGAGAGGATAGTATAAGGGCAGAAATTTCTTCCTCTGTAACACAGGCAACAGAGCTAAATTTATAGCTATGTGGGTTTTGGATGCTTGTGATCTTTTGAGGGGGTGGGAGACCGGTAGTGTGTTGAGAGCTGATTTTATTTCTGATGGAGTCGATTTTGTTGAGGAAGTAGCTTGCAAAACCTTGAGCTGAGAGAAAAGTTGTGGTGGGAGGTGGGGGTGGGCAGAGACGAGTATTGAATGTGGAGAATAGTTTTGGGTTTGAAGAAAGAGTAGAGATAAAAGTGGAGAAGTAATGTTGCTTATATAGATTAAGTGGGGAATAGTAAGAATTTAAGATGAATTTATAGTGAAGAAAGTCAGCAGAACTCCGATATTTCCCCAGTGTCACTCAGCAGTATGGGAACATCTATGTAGGCACCGTGTAAGAGGAGTATGCCAGGGCTGAGGATGAGTGTATGTTTTCCTAGCTATGGTAGGTGGGGCCAGATTATCAAGGACCGATGTAAGGGTGGAGTTATAGTGGCAGATTTATCAGGACAGGAACAAGAGGGGATAGAAGAGAGAAGAGGTTCAAGAGAGCTAGCAAGCTGTTGCTGATCTAGTGACTTGATACTTCTGTAAGTTTAGTCTGAGGGGAAGAAGGAGGGAGAGTTGTAGGGAGGGAGGTGATGTTACAAGTGAGGAGGTGGTGGTCAGAAAGAGGAAAAGGTGAGTTTGTGAAGTTTGAGATAGTGCATAGATAGCTGAAAATCAGATGAAGGGAGTGACCATCTTTGTGAGTGGGCTAGTCAGTCCATTGTGACAGGCCGAAAGAGGAAGTGAGTTGCAGAAGTTATTTTGCAGAGGAGGCAGTGGGATTATCAACAGGGAGGTTGAAGTCACCGAGAATGAGGGCAGGGGTATCCGAGGAAAGGAAGTAAGGTAGCCAGGCGGCAAAGTGATCTAGAAATAGAACTGCGAGCCAGGGCGGCGGTATATGGCTGCAACGCCTAAAGAGAGGGAAGAGAATAAGCGAATAATGTGTGTTTCGAATGAAGAAAATGTTAGGGAAGAGAAGAGCTGTATTTGTTGAAAGGTGCAATGAGAGGAAAGTAAAATACAAACACCACCTCCTTGTCTACTGTCAGACCTAGGAGTGTGGCTGAAATGGAGACCCCCATGTGACAGTGCAGCAGAGGAAACAGTGTCTGAAGGAGAAAGCCAGGTTTCTGTGAGAGCCAGAAGATTGAGAGTGTGGGAGGTAAAGAGGTCATGGATAGAAGTGCACAAATGAAGGGGGTGGTGGCTTTAGATGCAAGAGGAATGAGATTAGGGATAATACAGATAATAATGTAAAAATGTGTTTTGCGCATCGCTTGTCTTGATTTAGATCTTAAGTTAGCACACATGAAATCTTAGGATTCTTAAGGCACGTTATTAATATATTACATATAAAATATTTTAAAAAATATAAATTATTGAAATTTAAAAAATATCCCGTAAAATATAAAGCTATATTTTTGGATTATTTAGAATATTTTACACTATGTTCAGTAATTTTTAATAATTTGTATGAGCGCTAACCCGACACTGCATTAGATACAAAATCATATTTTACATTCCTATGTTCATATAGGTATATGTACATGCAGATATATACATTGCCCTGTATGCGAAGAGCATTGGAATGTGAAATATTCCTAACTCCTGTCGGGTTAGCGTGCGATAAGTGTTTTTTTTTCTTCTGTGCTCACAATTAAAGTCTACGGGATAAAAAGTTAGTGCAGACTCAATATCTTAGGTGCTGAAGTTAGTGTGCGTCGCATTTCGCTCTCAGGCAAATGTTTGTAAAACTTATGCTAACGCATGTGCGCAAAAATATTACCACCACTTGTAATCTAGCCCATAGTGTGTGTGTGTATACCTGTATGTATGTATGTATGTGTGTATATGTGTATATATATATATATATATATATATATATATATATATATATATACACTAGGCTGAACTTGTGATTAGTAAGTTATCTACCTTAAGTGAGGTTTATAATGCACATGGTAGAAAGGGGATAATTAGTAGCTTCATTTTTATATATATATTGAGCTGTATAAAGTATATAAATATCCAACAAGAAAATGCAGTTGACAAGATCAAAAAGAGATTCCATTCCATAAAGTAACTGATAAATTTGCCATGACATGTAGGTGGAAAAAGCAGGAGACCAAGAATAAACCTTATTGTATGGATTTGTATATACATTACAGAAAGTGTCTGTAATTTGGTACCTGGATAAGCAGGATATGATCCATGAAAGAGGTGGGTCTCAAACAGCAAAAGAATGAAGAGAGTGATGCAGAAGAATAACTAAGGAGAATATCCTTCCTCTCTTTCTTTTACTGCAAAGATGTGTACAACAATGCACATTCATTCCCCATATATATTAGTGTTGTGATTGGCTAGCAAGGGTCCTTTTGTCTGGGGGTCAGTGAAATTTAAACAAAGAGAACACATTAACATAAACGTATTTGACAAAAGAATGTTGAATTATTTATCAGTAATTGTTTCTTAGATGTGAAGCTGCAGTTAGATGAAGCTTTTAATTTGTGCTTAATGTCCCAGTTTCCAATTTGTGTTTAATGAGTGGATGTAAAGTTATGTATAATTTATGTTGCACTGAACAAGATTCTGTATCTCATTTACCCTTTTTATTAATAGATGAACATATTCATGACTTTATTATTTGAAACCCCAAGATTCAAGTTATCTCTTTTCTCATTTCTGCCCAAGGAGCCAGTATGTATTTATTTTTCTTTAACTTCAGAACAAAGTGTAAGTTATTTACAATTTTAACCATCAACTATCTATCACTTTGTACTAACATATGCCTACCTCCTATCCCTGTACCTTTAAGACTGCCTTCCCTGTTTCTGTCAATTATGCTGTTTGGGGTGTAGTCTACATTGATCTACTGCTGGAACTTACCTGCCTAATTAATTATTCATGCACCTGATTCTCTCAGCCTCTATTTAGTCATGTCAGGCCTATTGTGCTTTGCACTAGCTTTGAAGATTGTGCCGGTGTTCTGACGGATTAGCCAATTCCTCAGATTAGCCAACCACGTCACTTCCGGTGATGTGGAAACAGCTATCTGACTGGAAAATTCCTTCACTACAAATGCACTCCATGGCATCACCGCATTCTCCATCGCATCACCACATTCCAATCGCCGCACATCTGTCAGATCAGCCAAGTCTGACCAAAAATGTAATCACTGTGCATGCGCTACACGGCAGAAACAAATCTTGACAATGGAACTGCTTGCTAACCAGACATATATACAATGCACTCTAATTACCCCATCTACACTATTTTTTTTGCCTCCACCTGGGGGTTTCATGGGGCGCCCCGCCGATCTTTTTGCTTCCACCGCAAGTGAACCCTGGGGAATGAACCCCCAGGTGGAGGCAAAAAAGATTTTGAAGATGGGGGAATTAAAGTGCATCAGGGGCATATTAATGCATAGACCAACAAGGCCCGTGCCTAGGGCGGCACATTTTGGGGGGCGGCACTTGCCCTGGCTGCTGCACTGAAAAAGAGCGGGGCTTTAAAAAAAAAAATATTTTTACTTCAACAGGGTTAGACACGTTAGTTGCGCGATGAGCAAAGGGGGTCCGGGGTTGCATTAACATTGGTGTGTTGTAGCCAGTATTTTTTGTAACTTGCTTGCTTGGTGTCTGAGACATTTTTTTTTTTTTAAATTGCGGCAGATTGGCAACTAAGTTGGAGCCCGGGCCCCAGTAACAGATGGTCACACGCAAAGCCCCGCCCACTGGCACCTCACTCACACTTACAGTAAATAGTGTGCTTGTTTAGCAGTAGGTAAACAGTGTTTTGGCCTCCTCAGTAGCTGTTTTATTGCGCATGTGTGTGCTAGAGTGCGCGCATTTTTGTAAGGTGGAGGAGTAGGTGACTGAAGGAGTCGGTGACTGAAGGAGCCAAACAGTGTTGCCGATGTCGGCTGTAACTGTCACATAGTCTGTCTTCCAGCTGCAGTGACTAAATGGCCCTCTCTATGGTGAGTAAATAAAAGTGAATATAGTTCTTCTCCCTGTTGAAATTAAAAGTGCAGATTATGCACGGCAATGTCTGGCCTTGGTCATCTTAACAAGAGATCACAACATACACAGCATGGCAGCCAGCAGAAGGCTTTGTATGTTGTCATCTCTTATGAAAGAGAGCAAGGCCAGACATTTCATGCAATCTTAATTTAATTATTTGTTTTGCAACCCCTTGGCTTCAAAACGGGGGAGGCTTACATTTTAAATTTGTCTTTCTTTTGCTTTATTATATTCTGTATAGTATAATGTCTGCACCCACACTCATTTCCCTATGTGCTTCTTTCTTCATTATACTCCCAGCTACTCTATCAGCAGTACTTTTTTGTTTTTTATCTATACTTCATGCGTGCTGCTTTTAAAATAAGGGATGAATGTATGGTATAAAATAAATGATAATTGTTCTTCCTGCTTGGGACTTAAAAAAATGGAGCACAACTGCTTTATGATTTCATTTTGAGAATTTATGTGAGCATATCCTGTTTTAGTCTAGGCAGATGTTTAGGCAATCAGCTTTCTTATATGTTGTCCTGTATGTAGTGTATGTGTGTACTGTAGGCAACTAGGCAATAAAATAGCAGAGGAGGAGGGTGGCATTAGATCAAGAACACTTGGTCTTGAAGTGTTAGCTCAGCTGGCCTGCAGTGTCAGTCCTGGTGGTACTGGTAATGCCTGGTAATGGTATAGTTATAGACTAATAACTAGTAGTAACAATATCATGTGAGTGGATATATACATGAAAGAGAGCTGCGCTACATTACCAGACAACGTGAGTCCTGAAATATGGTAGAAACATAGAATATGCCCACACCGCAATGCTATTCAATCGAAGGAAAATCAGATTCACAATCGTGTTCAGCGGAGTGCAGTTATGCAAAGATCAATGGGTTCCTTGTCCACAGATAGAGTAACGATAATGCTGAAACAGAAGAGAGGGAGACAGCGTACATCCGACTCAAGGTAGTAGTTTATTTGGTGATAAAAGACACACACTAGTAATAACACTTACTAGATAGTGGATAAAAATAGGCCCCAAAACAGTGTGCTATAAAAGTTCACAATGGAAACGTGGCAGCGTCAGTCAAATCTAAAGGAGCCGTCTACGTTCAGAGGATTCAAAAGTTCCCGGCTGTTGCTACGAATGCGTGATTGACAGAACACGTCACTGAGTGTCTTTCCAGCTTGTGCTACGGATCCACAGGATGACCAAAAAGCTTGGAGCCCCCTCATTGAAACTGGTGATAAAACGTATAAGGTTCATATTAGTGTTGTTATCATTATTAAAAACATCAGTAATATTTTACTGTCCATTATGGGACTGTTTATCACTCTTATCCAATAATTTTTTCCTATCCAAATTAACTGCCCTTGTTCTAGCTTTATCTAAAACTTCCAAGCTGTAGCCTTTCCTGATAAACTTCTCATCTAGCAAGGCAGCTTCCTTCTCAAAGTCTGTTAAATTAGTACAGTTGCGTCTAATCCGAATGTACTGATTTGCAGGAATATTATTCTTCCAGCTATTTAAGTGGGCACTACGGGCATCCACAAAACTGTTTTTATCTACAGTTTTCCTAAAATTCCGGACCGATACCTTGTTATTAATCTTATCTACATAAAGTATGATATCTAAAAATTCAATACTATTAGTTGAACTATTTCCACTGAACTTCAGATTGTGGTTATTCTTGTTGATATAATTAGTGAAATCTAATAGCGATTCTTCAGTCCCCTTCCATAAAATTATTACATCATCTATGTATCTGAAATACTCCAGTATATTACTCTTAAATGAGTTATTATTCCAAATAAATAGTTTTTCGAAATTGTCCATAAAGAGGTTCGCATACAATGGGGCAAAAGTAGTCCCCATCGCAGTCCCCTTAAGCTGTAAATAAAATTTATCAAGAAACTCAAAATAATTATGGGACAATATAAATAATATAGAGTCCAGCAAAAATGTTTAGATGAACTTCTGAGATATCAAACCCAATAAATGCTTGTTCAATTGCTTCTAAACCTTTATTATGAGGGATAACAGTGTACAATGATGAGACATCAAAGGTAGCCCACTTTAGATCATCTCCCCAAGTCCGCCCCTCAAAGATTCTAATTGTCTACCAGAGGTTGCAAATAGTAATCTACATATTTAGACAGATTGTGGCACAAAGAACCAATGCCTGAAATAATGGGGCGTCCTGAAGGGTTTGATAAATCCTTGTGGATCTTGGGGAGGTGATAAAAGGTGGGTATCCTAGGGTCTAGTTGTTTAATAAAGTTGAACTCATCCTGATTGAGGACACCCTGTTCTTTAGCTTTCCCCAAAAGGGAGTCTAATTCTTTAGAAAACTCGACAGTAGGATTAAAGGTAAGGCATTTGTATGTTTGTGAGTCACCTAAGATATTGAAAGCTTCTTTAATATACACATCACGATTCTGGATAACCAGGCCTCCACCTTTATCAGCAGCTCTTATAACCACATTTTTATTCATTTTAAGGGAATTCAGAGCTACTCTCTCATTAACTGTAAGGTTATCATTATATTTGTTACCATTGCATTTCGTTAATTCAGCCTCCAGATCCTTACAAACCAATTTATTAAAGAGTGAAAGCTGTTCTCCTTGCATATGGTGAGGATAAAACTGCGATTTGCCTATAAAACTAGTATGTCTAACTTGCGGTTTCTCTTCATATAGAGAGAGATCAAGTAGATTACTATCATTAGCTGCAGGAACAACTACATAATTTGAAGCTTCACTAATAGGTACATTTTCTGCTTCCAAATTCTTAAGTGTGCAAAGTGTTACAATATCTTTACCCTCTAAATAGTTATTGATATTAGGTTTATCATAGCTTTTAGTATCTTTTACAAAATATCTCTTAAGGGTCATCTTTCTGATGTATTTTTGGATGTCCATATAAACCTCAAATTTGTTGGGTTTGGACCTGGGGGCAAAATTTAAACCCTTGCCCAAAAGCCTAATATCCTCATTGGACAACACTGCATCAGAAATATTGACAATGTCCTTTTTCAATAATTCTAATTCATCCTTCTTTTGTTCTTTTGTTCTAATTCCTCCTCTTGCCCCTCGTCTAGTTCTAGCACTCTTTTTTGGGGTCTTTCCCTTATCTCCCAGTTTGTTACCTTTTCTCCTTCCCAGGAGGGAATTCTGTCCCTGTGATGGTTCACCTGATCCCTGTCTAAAAAATGAGTTTGAGTAGGGGATTTCGGTTTAGCACCCAATCTATGCCAAACGGATCGATTGGGAGAAGAGGGGGTATTAGGATTATTCAAAATCTCATATCTGTTCTTACTATGAAAATTGTTCCTACTATAATCTGTAGGATCTCTGTGGCTATTTTCACCAAATAAACTACTACCTTGAGTCGGATGTGCGCTGTCTCCCTCTCTTCTGTTTCAGCAACATCATGTGAGTGTGTGAGTGGGCACTAGGAAGTAGGCATGGGCGGCACAAATATGCTCTTCTCTTTGTTTGTGCTTCAATGTTGTGCTAGATAATGATGCATTTCTTTTTTCTGCCTGGGATAGGTATTATAGGATTGATAATTCACACTAGTGTGTGTGACTTAATCTAATGCCGCCCTCCTCTTCTGCTATTTTATTGCCTATACACACGGAGAACCTGACAAAGTGGGCATAGGACCCATGAAACACGTAAGATATCACGATAACAAGTGACGTCACTTCCGGTTTTTCGCATTTGGAATCACTTCCGGTTTCACCGAAACCTAACACGCCGGCGTGTATTTTGGCTCTTCCATTTTATACACCAACGCAGACATACAGATAAGTTCTACTTTTAACTATCTGTTAGTATTTATTATTGATAAAGTACGATCGGGTTGAATTGTGGCAATTCCTGTCCGTCTGCTCAGAGCAGGCAGACAGGGTTATGGAACAGCGGTCTTTAGACCGCTGCTTCATAACTGCTGTTTCTGGCGAGTCTGAAGATTCACCAGAAACACGGGCCCACAAGATCCATATGGAGCTTGATAAATGGGCCTCTAAGTCAGATAGCCCAGACCCAGAAAAAACTATTGTTTATTGTGAGTTTTATGTCTGAGTTCTATTTTGCTTTGGTTTTTATCACACATAATAAACTTCATACTTTTAAACATTGGAACTTATCATACAGTGCTGTTCTCAACAAACAGTGACTACAGCGAGTGTATAGTGAGTCCTACAACTGCCATCATTAAAACCTTTTTGGCTTCTTCTCTTTTTTGGCTTCTTAATAGTCACCATAATTTATTTAATTTTATTTCCTCTGTATTTAAATTGGATTTAATTTTATATTTAACTAAAATCCAGTTTGGTCTCTATAGCGCCCCCTCTTTTTCCTTCATTTCCAGCAATTACCATACTTGTTAGTGGTATCAAGTAGAAAACATAGAGCATGACAGCTTAAAGGGACAGTGAACCCAAATTCTTTCTTTCGCGATTCAGATAGAACATGTAATTTTAAGCAACTTCCTAATTTACTCCTATTAACAATTTTTCTTCATTTTCTTGCTATCTTTGTTTGAAAAAGGAAGGCATCTAAGCTAAGGAGCCATCCAATTTTTGGTTCAGTACTCTGGACAGCACTTGTTTATTGGTGGGTGAATTTATCCACCAATCAGCAAGAACAACCCAGGTTGTTCACCAAAAATGGGCCAGCATCTAAACGTACATTCTTGCTTTTCAAATAAAGATACCAAGAGAATGAAGACAATTTGATAATAGGAGTAAATTATAAAGTTGCTTAAAATCGCATGCTGTATCTGAATAACGAAAGAAAACATTTTGGGTTCAGTGTACCCAAACACATATATCCCCAAATATATTTTATATATTAGACAGCGCTTGATACACATCACTCCTTTTCATATATATATATATATATATATATATATATATATATATATATATATATATATATATATATAAATATGCAAAACACGGGTGGGGTCAGCACTCTCAGGTCGGATCGGGTACACATCCTATGACCCTGTAACATGCACAGCCCTGAGTGCAAAACAGCACTCTCAGGAAGCTGCACTGTCACCAGAGTCACAGGCAGTTAACCCCAGACAGGCCTGGGTGCAAGGCCCAAACAGGGAAAATTACAAAATAATAATACATTAATACCGCATCTGGCCAAATAAGCCTGTGCACCCTCCATTTTTTCACAGTTGTTTGAATGCGAGCCTGCATTGTGTGGCTGTTTAGGGACCCAGTTTTTTGGAAGAGACCTTGACGAGGTACCTGGGCTTTTCCCATTTGGCCAGATGCGGTAACTAACTCTTCCATTGCTGCTTTTTATCTTAGTTGAGAGCTTGTGAGTGCTGGACTTTCTCTGTGTGCTATATATATATATATATATATATATATATATATATATATATATATATATATATATATATATATATATATATATATATATATATATATATATATATATATATATATATATGCAAACTGCTTTCTTGTGATTCTCCAATGATTGTCACAACACTAATTAATTGTCTAGCTTGCAACTTGCCCCTATCACCTAAGCTACACTGCTTATTAGTCTGGCATACAGCTCCAACTAACATTGTGTAATGTGAACTCTGAAATAACTCCTAGCAACTACAAACCACAGTATTTATTATGTGTTCCCTTTGAAGCCTAAATATCTTGCATTGTTATGTTTTACACTTCATGAACCCTGCAGCAACTCCTTGCATCTATGAATCACAATCTCCTATCGGTTTCCTTTGAATCCTGAATATCTTGCATTGTTATGTTTTATACTTCATGAATCCTGCAGCAACTCCTATCAACTATGAGTCACAGTATCTATTATCAGTTTCCTTTAAAGCAAGAATATGTTGCATACATATGTTATACACTTCATGAACCCTGCAATATTTCTTTGCAACTATGAATCCCAGAATCTCAACTAACCCCATCCAGGATACTCTTCCCTGGGTCAGGTGTCGGTGACTCCAATTCCCTACCACTACCCTGAGGGTCTGTCTCCTGACTGAGCAGTTATACCCCTGTAACGTGACACACTTGCTCTTGCAGAAATAGAAAATGAATTCTAAGCATAGGCTACTGTGGGAAATAGTAACAGCCTTTTGTAAAAATGACATAATTATGTGTAATTGCTCACCTTTTGTAGACAAAGGTATTTATTTACTGTGTATGATTTTGCCCAATAGAATCAACCAACAAGGTGCACCATTTTCCATTTTAAAGGAACGTGGCAGTCCGAACTGAACTTTCTAGGTTCAGATAGAGAATGCAATTTTAAGAGACTTTTCACTTTCCTCTGTAAACAGGGTGTCTCGCTAAGGGGCGTATACAGCATTTTCATATGGGAAGGAGATGCATACATGACAAAAGTGCACAATGTAAATTGTAATTTCAGTACACTTGGTGTAGAAATTCACACATATAAGTACAAAATACAAAGGGCTATTGTATTTTTATTGTAAAATGGTCTGAACATGGGCGTTCTATGGGCATGTATAAAATTGTCTCTCACATCACAGCATAATTCTCTGAATATTTTGGCCCTACAGATCTCACTGTTTTTTCTTTGTCCTTACAAATTAAAATATGGCAAGCTTTTATCAAAATCCTCAAAACACTAAAAAAAATGAAAAACTATTCATACAAAAGTAACAGAGATTTTAAGGAACAGTGCACTGAAAACAGTATAATTTGATTTCTTTTAGGCGTAATATTAAAGTTTAAACATATGCCGGGATAAGATAAGCATGTCTGCTCTTCTTGAAATGGACATTTCAAATTCATGAATAAACCTAAAAGGAGCATTTTCCCATACATTTAATAATCTGCAGCTGGTATAACAAGTCTTTGGGAATATTTTAAGGTGAACCATATCTTGCAGTACAGTGTCCCTTTAAAGCAACTAAACACATTTGAAATTAATAAATTGGGGTTAGGCCAAGTGTTGTTCTAGACCAGTGATGGCGAACCTTGGCACTCCAGATTTTTCAGAACTACATTTCCCATGATGCGTGACTGGACTTCATAGTGTCTAAGCATCATGGGAAATATAGTTCTGAAACATCTGGAGTGCCAAGGTTCGCCATCACTGTTCTAGACCATAAACGTTGTGGGTGATGAATGTTGACCACATTTTTTTTTTTAAACCCCACATCCATCCTTAAATCTGTTTTCTTGCTCAGCACTGAGCATTTAAAAAGACACTATCTTACAAATTAATTACAGCTGGTAATGCTTGGGGTTGTTGCACTCACATGGATGCTCCCTTTAGACCCTAACACACTAAATATAAATCCTGTGGTGCTAGCAATTTTTTGCTGTCAAACTATTAATTGAAAACAAATTAGATATGATTTGACCTTAAGTCAATCAAAAAATGGCCGACAAACAAATTATGGCTTAAGATGTTTCTGATTGCATCACTTTACCTCCTGCAAGAACCTTACTGATGAGACTGACATCAAAGCCTTATCCCGAAGCTTTATTTTACAAATTAGTTCCAAGTTCAAAAAAAGTACATTGCTAGTAATTAGCTCTCTGTTCTCAATCTCATATCTTGCAAAGCTTATGCTTTCTTCCTATACCCAATACCTTATCACACATACAATCGTTGTATTCCGTAGCTTATTGTTAATTTACTTCAACACAGCCCATACCCTTTTGGCCTACAGATTAAATAATACATTTCACTCATAAAAAGTTCATGCTTTTTAAAGCAGAAAGGGTTCTAAAGTATAATCTCTCTGGCATAGCCTGTAAAGAAATTTTGTGTATTCTAATACCCAAAATAAAAAACCCTAATCTATATTAAACTACCAAGGGCCCTTAAAAGGGCCTATTGTACGGCATTGTCCTAAAGTTAACAGCTCTTTTGCAAACAAATAAAAACAACCACCTAACATTACAAACCCCCACCCCCCCAAACTTACGGCTAGATTTAGAGTTCTGCGTTAGCCGTCAAAACCAGCGTTAGGTGCTCCTAACGCTGGTTTTGGGCTACCACTGGTATTTAGAGTCGTGTAGGTAAGGGTCTAACGCTCACTTTCCAGCTGCGACTTTTCCATACCGCAGATCCCCCTACGCCATTTGCGTATCCTATATTTTCAATGGGATCTTTCTAACGCCGGTATTTAGAGTCTTGGCTGAATTGAGCGTTAGAAATCTAACGACAAAACTCCAGCCGCAGAGAAAAGCCAGGAGTTAAGAGCTTTCTGGGCTAACGCCGGTTCATAAAGCTCTTAACTACTGTGCTCTAAAGTACACTAACACCCATAAACTACCTATGTACCCCTAAACCGAGGCCCCCCCACATCGCCGCCACTCTAATAAAATTTTTTAACCCCTAATCTGCCGACCGCACACCACCGCCACCTACGTTATCCCTATGTACCCCTAATCTGCTGCCCCTAACACCGCCGACCCCTATATTATATTTATTAACCCCTAATCTGTCCCCCCCAACGTCGCCGCCACCTACCTACAATTATTAACCCCTAATCTGCCGACCGGACCTCACCGCTACTATAATAAAGTTATTAACCCCTAATCCGCCTCACTCCCGCCTCAAAAACCCTATAATAAATAGTATTAACCCCTAATCTGCCCTCCCTAACATCGCCGACACCTAACTTCAATGATTAACCCCTAATCTGCCGACCGGACCTCGCCGCTACTCTAATAAATGTATTAACCCCTAAAGCTAAGTCTAACCCTAACCCTAACACCCCCCTAACTTAAATAGAATTTAAATCTAACAAAATAAATTATTTCTTATTAAATAAATTATTCCTATTTAAAGCTAAATACTTACCTGTAAAATAAACCCTAATATAGCTACAATATAAATAATAATTATATTGTAGCTATTGTAGGATTAATATTTATTTTACAGGCAACTTTGTATTTATTTTAACCAGGTACAATAGCTATTAAATAGTTAATAACTATTTAATAGCTACCTAGTTAAAATAATTACAAAATTACCTGTAAAATAAATCCTAACCTAAGTTACAATTAAACCTAACACTACACCATCAATAAATAAATTTAATAAACTACCTACAATTATCTACAATTAAACCTAACACTACACTATCAATAAATTAATTACATACAAATACCTACAATTAAATACAATTAAATAAACTAACTAAAGTACAAAAAATAAAAAAAGAACTAAGTTACAAAAAATAAAAAAATAATTTACAAACATTATAAAAATATTACAACAATTGTAAGCTAATTACACCTACTCTAAGCCCCCTAATAAAATAACAAAGACCCCCAAAATAAAAAAAATGCCCTACCCTACTCTAAAATAAAAATTGAAAAGCTCTTTTACCTTACCAGCCCTTAAAAGGGCCTTTTGCGGGGCATGCCCCAAAGAATTCTGCTCTTTTGCCTGAAAAAAAAAACATACAATACCCCCCCCAACATTACAACCCACCACCCACATACCCCTAATCTAACCCAAACCCCCCTTAAATAAACCTAACACTAAGCCCCTGAAGATCTCCCTACCTTGTCTTCACCACGCCGGGTATCACCGATTCGTCCACAAGAGGCTCCGAAGTCTTCATCCAAGCCCAAGCGGGGGCTGAAGAGGTCCATCATCCGGCTGAAGTCTTGATCCAAGCGGGGGCTGAAGAGGTCCATCATCCGGCTGAAGTCTTCTATCAAGCGGCATCTTCAATCTTCTTTCTTCCGGCTCCATCTTCATCCCGCCGACGCGGAACATCCATCCTGGCCGACGACTTCCCGACGAATGACGGTTCCTTTAAGGGACGTCATCCAAGATGGCGTCCCTCAAATTCCGATTGGCTGATAGGATTCTATCAGCCAATTGGAATTAAGGTAGGAAAATTCTGATTGTGTCATATCCTGTCAGTAGCATGTCCCTTTAATTCAGAAACTCCACCCTGTTAGCTCTCTATAAAGGAACTCCCTTTCACAAGCTTCAGTGCTTGATTATTTCAGAAGTGTTAGGGAATCCCTTGATCGTTTGTTCCTAAAACTTTATATTAAGCCTTTGTAGAAATTCTAAAGCTCAAAACCTATGAAATGTCTCTGATTACAAAAGTCATAGCATCAAACCTTTGATATTTTGCCGCAAACCTAACAGCACTTTACTTTGAGAAAATCTAAGTCTGGATTGCCTGTTTGATTCTCAGAGCCACAACGCTGCAAGTAAAGCTGCTGGGTGTAGTCAATTCACGCTGACAGGCTCTGCAGATTCAGTCCGTCTAAGAGCTGCAGCTGTAACAAACTCTGACTGAGGAACTAATAATACCAAAGACAATCGCAAGTATTTCTATAACAGTATTTGACCGCATCAATTGTATCTACAGCTAAAGATGAACTTTATTGATGTATCTAATACTGCTAACTTTCCGGTCTGTTTCTAAGCAGTGTATTCAGTTAAGTTAATGCTCAATTTAACTACTCGTTAATATTGTGCAGATATCTGGTTAAAGCACCTAACACCTTGCTAGCAACAGAGGTACCTATCATTTATTCATATTTGTTAGGTAATGTTGTCACGCATACAAATCCATTCTATATAAGGGGACTTTCCTTAAACATAAGGATTGGTGTGTTAGTACACTTATCACAGAATAATCAAGCCTGTAAAATAACACCTCTGGTATAATGGACCCACTGGAAATGTCCAATCAAATAACATCTTTAAATCAGAAGGTGGAGATTCTTGCACAAGGATCAAGAGATCTCACTAATGAGAATAATACATTAAAAAAACTGCTTAATGATTTTGTTGCACAAAAGACAAGTGAGTTCCCAGAACCACAGGTTAACCCTCCTATTCCTTTTAGTGGTGATCGAACCAAGTTCAGAGAATATAAAAATGCCTGTATGTTAATGTTTTCATTAAAGCCTAAAACATACCGTACAGATAAAATAAAAGTATGCACTGCTATTTCTTTTCTTACTGGGGAGCCCAGAGCATGGGCAGACAGGTTCTTTGAGTTGGATGACCCAATCTTAAATTCGATTGAAAATTTTTTCCATACCATGTCAATCCTGTATGAGGATGTAAATAAACAGCACACTGCGGAACAAAAATTAAGAACGGGCAGTGGAAGACTATATTGCGGACTTCCAGCTCTGGGCCACTGACTCACAATGGAACACTATAAGTTTAAAAAACCAGTTCCGCTTGGGACTGTCCGAATATTTAAAGGACGAACTCTCACAAGTTGAATACCCAGAATCCTTGGAGGCGCTTATGAAATTATGCATTTCCATGGACAGAAGACATAGAGAGAGAAAGTCTGAAAGACAATTATATGAATTCCCAATTAAAAAACAATACCATACATCCCTGGACAAAGCATCGTCTCAACCAGTCCCCATGGAAATTGGTGCAATACGAGGACCCTTGAGTCAAGAGGAAAAATTAAGAAGGCGCCTAGCTAACTTGTGTCTGTACTGCGCCAGCAAAGAACATGATGTTGCAAACTGTCCCATACTTACACGTCAAAGAAAGGGTAAGTCAGATTACGTTTGCAAACATCAGTCAAAAAATACTAATACTTACATGTCACTTAACTTATCTTTACAGTGGGATTGCAACCAGGTCCAGAGCGAAGCCATACTTGATTCAGGAGCCAACGGGATATTCATTGATGAGTTAATTGTTAAACAAAATAAAATTCCAAGTGTGTTAAAAGAAACCCCTCTGTATGTGCGTGTAATTGATGGGTCACAATATTTAAAAGGGCCGATAACGCATCACACCATACCCATATTAACTATCACTAACTCTGGACACAAAGAGTTTATTTCCTATGACATAATCTCTAGTTCATTACATCCAGTAATCTTAGGATACCCTTGGCTTAAAAAACATAATCCTTTGATAGATTGGTTAAACAATGAAATTACTTTCCCTTCTAAGTATTGTACTGAGACATGTTTTCCATATGTCTCTATTAGACACATTGAACCTCACTTACCAGATGACTATAGAGATTTTGCTGATGTATTTAATTTAAAAGAAGCTGAGTCATTACATCCCCATAGACATTTTGATTGCCCCATAGAAACAAAACCTGGGGTTGAAATTCCTTCTGGAAGATTATTTCCGTTATCACAGAAAGAACTAAAACATTTAAGGGATTATCTTGACGAGAATCTCAGAAAAGGTTTTATAACCCCCTCATCCTCACCAATAGCCTCTGCCATATTCTTTGTTACCAATAAAGATGGCAGTCTCAGTCCAATAATAGATTACCGGGCTCTGAATTCTGTTACAATAAAAAATAAATACCCCCTTCCACTCATACCAGAATTACTTGAACGTCTCCATGGGGCATCTATTTACACCAAGTTGGATCTCAAGGGGGCCTACAACTTAATTCGAATTAAATCTGGTCATGAGTGGAAGACAGCTTTTAGAACCCGGTATGGTTTATATCAATACAACGTTATGCCATTTGGCTTAACTAATGCTCCCGCAGCATTTCAATATTTCATTAATGAAATCTTCAAAGAACTTATGGATGTATGTGTAATTGTATATTTAGACGATATACTAATATATTCAAAAAATCTAAAAGAACACACCAGGCATGTAAGATGGGTCTTAGCCACTTTAAGGGATCATAAGTTATATGCTAAGATGGAAAAATGTAGCTTCCATAAAACTACCATTAAATTCCTCGGCTACATTATATCCCCTGATGGGATTCAAATGGATCCTGAAAAACTCTCTGCAATTCGTGATTGGTCAACTCCCACTTCCATTAAATCACTACAAAGATTTTTGGGATTCACCAACTTTTATAGAAAATTTATAAACCACTTTTCTTCTGTAGTTCAACCATTAACTCGTTTAACAGGAAAACAGAAATTCATATGGGATAAAGAATCAAATCAAGCTTTTCATCACCTTAAAGAATTATTTTCAACAGCCCCAATCTTACACCTTCCAGATCCGGAATTACCATATACTCTTGAGGTTGACGCTTCCAACGTAGGAATTGGCGCAATCTTATCCCAACCTGATAAGGAATCTTCATTACTCCATCCAGTGGGATATTATTCCAGAAGATTAACACCTGCTGAGAGGAACTATTCGGTTGGAGATAAAGAATTGCTTGCAATGAAGTCGGCCATGGAACACTGGAGACATTTATTGGAAGGAACAACTACACCTTTTCAAGTCTTTACAGACCATAAAAACCTCCAATACTTAAAGAAAAACAAAACCTTGTCTTCACGACAAGTAAGATGGGCTTTGTTCCTGGACCGTTTCAATTTTGTGCTAACTTACATCCCAGGAACAAAAAACTCTAAGGCAGATGCATTGTCAAGGTCATTTAACGTACCAACAGAAGGTGAAGAGAAGTCATATATAATACCACCTTACAAACTCTTAGCATCTTTAACCACAATCCAAGCTGATATACAAAGAGCTCAACAGTCAGACACTGAAATTCCTTCAGTCTGTTATCATGATTCAGTTACTGGATTATATCATTATAAAAACCTCATATATATACCTCAGTCACTCAGAGACACCATCCTACAACAAAACCATGACTTACCTCTAGCAGGACATTTCGGAATACAAAAGACAAACGAACTTATCAGTAGGAATTACTGGTGGCCAAATATGACTAAAACCATACAAGAATACATTAACAAATGTCATATTTGTGTCACAAAGAAAAAGGGACATAATAAACCATTCGGACTATTACAACCTCTACCCATTCCAGAGAGACCCTGGGATTTTATCGTTGACCTACCCATCTCTAACAATTATACTACAATCTTGGTAGTTGTTGACCACCTCTCTAAATTGGCTCATTTTATCCCATTACGACGGATACCCACTGCTTCCACCACAGCTAAGTTTTTTTTGACACATATTGTCAAGTTACAAGGATTGCCTCTATCTATAGTTACGGATCGTGGATCCCAATTCACGTCAAAATTCTGTAGATATTTATGCAATAAATTGAACATTTCTCTCAGATTCTCAACAGCCTTTCATCCACAATCTAATGGGTTAACAGAAAGACTCAATCAGACCTTGGAACAGTATCTCCGCTGTTATATTTCAACTTTGCAGGAGGATTGGAGCGAATGGTTACCTTTGGCGGAATTTTCATACAACAATTCCATCAGTTCTTCCACGGAAGTGTCACCATTCTATGCCACATACGGTTACCATCCAAGATCATTTCCAAACACAACTTCCTCATCAAATTCCCCCGCTGTCTCGGATTATTTCACTCAAATCAAGGAAACCTTGGAAACCCTACAAACTCATCTCAAAAATGCTAAAGCAACCCAAAAGTTGTATTTTGATAGAAAACGTTCACCTCCTCCGAATTATAAAGTCAAGGACTTGGTCTGGTTGTCTACCAAGAATATCAACCTCAAAGTACCCTGTAAAAAGCTAGCTGACCAGTATATCGGTCCATACCCAATACTAAAGATTATCAATGAAAACGCAGTGAAGTTGCAATTGCCCAGTAATTTTCACGTTCATCCGACCTTCCATGTCTCTCTATTGAAGCCGTACTTGGGTCATCATGAGCACACCGATACTCGTTCTCATCATTCCACAGTTCCTTTTGATGACAAAATGGATTATGAGGTGGAACACATTTTGGATTCCAGAAAGCGCCGGAATACTATTGAGTATTTGGTACATTGGAGGGGGTACTCTCCTGAGGAGGATTCTTGGGTACCTATTCGGGACTTGAACGCCCCTCTATTGTTGCAGTCTTTTCATTCTGCTTTCCCCTCGAAGCCGGGACCTTTGCTTTCAGGGAGACGCTCCTGAAGGGGGGGATCTGTCATATCCTGTCAGTAGCATGTCCCTTTAATTCAGAAACTCCACCCTGTTAGCTCTCTATAAAGGAACTCCCTTTCACAAGCTTCAGTGCTTGATTATTTCAGAAGTGTTAGGGAATCCCTTGATCGTTTGTTCCTAAAACTTTATATTAAGCCTTTGTAGAAATTCTAAAGCTCAAAACCTATGAAATGTCTCTGATTATAAAAGTCATAGCATCAAACCTTTGATATTTTGCCGCAAACCTAACAGCAGTTTACTTTGAGAAAATCTAAGTCTGGATTGCCTGTTTGATTCTCAGAGCCACAACGCTGCAAGTAAAGCTGCTGGGTGTAGTCAATTCACGCTGACAGGCTCTGCAGATTCAGTCCGTCTAAGAGCTGCAGCTGTAACAAACTCTGACTGAGGAACTAATCATACCAAAGACAATCGCAAGTATTTCTATAACAGTATTTGACCGCATCAATTGTATCTACAGCTAAAGATGAACTTTATTGATGTATCTAACACTGCTAACTTTCCGGTCTGTTTCTAAGCTGTGTATTCAGTTAAGTTAATGCTCAATTTAACTACTCGTTAATATTGTGCAGATATCTGGTTAAAGCACCTAACACCTTGCTAGCAACAGAGGTACCTATCATTTATTCATATTTGTTAGGTAATGTTGTCACGCATACAAATCCATTCTATATAAGGGGACTTTCCTTAAACATAAGGATTGGTGTGTTTGTACACTTATCACAGATTGGCTGATGGAATCAGCCAATCAGATTCAAGTTCAATCCGATTGGCTGATCCAATCAGCCAATCAGATTGAGCTCGCATTCTATTGGCTGATCGGAACAGCCAATAGAATGCGAGCTCAATCTGATTGGCTGATCCAATCAGCCAATCAGAATTTTCCTACCTTAATTCCGATTGGCTGATAGAATCCTATCAGCAAATCGGAATTCGAGGGACGCCATCTTGGATGACGTCCCTTAAAGGAACCTTCATTCGTCGGGAGTTCGTCGGTGAAGAAGGATGTTCCGCGTCGGCGGGATGAAGATGGAGCCGGAAGAAAGAAGATTGAAGATGCCGCTTGATAGAAGACTTCAGCCGGATGATGGACCTCTTCAGCCCCCGCTTGGATCAAGACTTCAGCTGGATGATGGACCTCTTCAGCCCCCGCTTGGATCAAGACTTCAGCCGCATGATGGACCTCTTCAGCCCCCGCTTGGATCAAGACTTCAGCCAGATGATGGACCTCTTCAGCCCCCGCTTGGGCTTGGATGAAGACTTCGGAGCCTCTTGTGGACGGATCGGTGATACCCGGCGTGGTGAAGACAAGGTAGGGAGATCTTCAGGGGCTTAGTGTTAGGTTTATTTAAGGGGGGTTTGGGTTAGATTAGGGGTATGTGGGTGGTGGGTTGTAATGTTGGGGGGGTATTGTATGGTTTTTTTTTCAGGCAAAAGAGCAGAATTCTTTGGGGCATGCCCCGTAAAAGGCCCTTTTAAGGGCTGGTAAGGTAAAAGAGCTTTTCAATTTTTATGTTAGAGTAGGGTAGGGCATTTTTTTTATTTTGGGGGGCTTTGTTATTTTATTAGGGGGCTTAGAGTAGGTGTAATTAGCTTAAAATTGTTGTAATATTTTTATAATGTTTGTAAATTATTTTTTTATTTTTTGTAACTTAGTTCTTTTTTTATTTTTTGTACTTTAGTTAGTTTATTTAATTGTATTTAATTGTAGGTATTTGTATGTAATTAATGTATTGATAGTGTAGTGTTAGGTTTAATTGTAGATAATTGTAGGTAGTTTATTAAATGTATTTATTGATAGTGTAGTGTTAGGTTTAATTGTAACTTAGGTTAGGATTTATTTTACAGGTAATTTTGTAATTATTTTAACTAGGTAGCTATTAAATAGTTATTAACTATTTAATAGCTATTGTACCTGGTTAAAATAAATACAAAGTTGCCTGTAAAATAAATATTAATCCTACAATACCTACAATATAATTATTATTTATATTGTAGCTATATTAGGGTTTATTTTACAGGTAAGTATTTAGCTTTAAATAGGAATAATTTATTTAATAAGAAATAATCATTAGATTTAGATTTAAATTATATTTAATTTAGGGGGGTGTTAGGGTTAGGGTTAGACTTAGCTTTAGGGGTTAATACATTTATTAGAGTAGCGGCGAGGTCCGGTCGGCAGATTAGGGGTTAATAATTGAAGTTAGGTGTCGGCGATGTTAGGGAGGGCAGATTAGGGGTTAATACTATTTATTATAGGGTTTTTGAGGCAGGAGTGAGGCAGATTAGGGGTTAATAACTTTATTATAGTAGCGGTGAGGTCCGGTCGGCAGATTAGGGGTTAATAAGTGTAGGTAGGTAGCGGCGACGTTGGAGGCGGCAGATTAGGGGTTAATAAATATAATATAGGGGTCGGCGATGTTAGGGGCAGCAGATTAGGGGTACATAGGGATAATGTAAATTGCGGCAGTGTACGGAGCGGCAGATTAGGGGTTAAAAGTGTAATGCAGGGGTCAGCGATAGCGGGGGCGGCAGATTAGGGGTTAATAAGTGTAAGGTTAGGGGTGTTTAGACTCGGGGTACATGTTAGGGTGTTAGGTGCAGACTTAGAGAGTGTTTCCCCATAGGAAACAATGGGGCTGCGTTAGGAGCTGAACGCTGCTTTTTTGCAGGTGTTAGGTTTTTTTAGCTCAAAATGCCCCATTGTTTCCTATGGGGGAATCGTGCACGAGCACGTTTTTGAAGCTGGCCGCGTCCGTAAGCACCGCTGGTATTGAGAGTTGAAGTGGCAGTAAATTTGCCTGTATGCTCCTTTTTTGGAGCCTAATGCAGCCATTCTGTGAACTCTAAATACCAGCGGTATTTAAAAGGTGCGGGGGGAAAAAAAGCATGCGTAGCTAACGCACCCCTTTGGCCGCAGAACTCTAAATCTAGCCGTTGTCCTGAAAAGGGCATTTGTATGGGCATTCAGGTCTTTTTCGGGGCATTAAAATAAAAATAAAAACCCTAATCTTCATCCAGGCAGCTCCATCTTCATCCATCGCGGGGCTGGCATCTTCTTCATCCCTGCAGAGGTGGAGCAGTCGATGCGTGGAGGCGGAGGTCCATCATTCCGACGTGGAGGCCCTCTACATGCGATCTTCCGCCGCACACTGAGGATTCAATGCAAGGTACCTCTTTTTAAGGGTACCGTTGCATTCCTATTGGCTGAAAAATTAACAGCATTCTGATTTGAATCAGCCAATAGGAATGAGAGCTGCTTAAATCCTATTGGCTGTTCAAATCAGCCGATATAATTTAAACAGTTCTAATTCCTATTGGATGATTTTAATTTTTCAGCCAATAGGAATGCCCCAATATAAAAAGGGTTCCTGGCATTGAATCCTCAGTGTGCGGCAGACGATCGCATGAAGGGGACCTCCACGTCAGACCGATGGACCTCCGCCTGGACCTCCGCATCGACCGCTCCACCTCCGCTGGAATGAAGAAGATGCTGGTCCTGCGATTGATGAAGATGGAGCCGCCAGGATGAAGATGCTTCACCTCTGGGATGAAGTTCTTTCGCCGGACTTCAGCAACTGTGAGTACCGATTTTGGGGTTAGTGTTAGGCTTTTTTGTTTGTTTTTTTGGGGTGTTTTTTTTTATCTTTTAGATTAGGTCTTTTTTTATTTTAAAAGGGCTGAAAAAGAGCTGAATGCCCTTTTAAGAGTAGTAAAAGAGCTGAATGCCCATACACATTGCCTTTTCGGGGCAATGGGTAGATTAGGTTTTACTTAGTTACGGCTAGATTACGAGTTTTGTCGGTAATGGTGTGCGGTGCTAACGAGCATTTTATGCTCACCGGTCACCTACAGACAACGCTGGTATTACGGGTTTTTACAAAGCTGGCGTTAGCCACAGAAAAGTGAGCAGAGAGCAAAATGTTGCTCCACATCTCACCTCAATACCAGCGCTGCTTACGGTAGCAGTGAGCTGGTAAAACGTGCTTGTGCACGATTTCCCCAAAGGAATCAATGATGGAGAGCCGGTTGAAAAAACCTAACACCTGAAAAAAAGCAGCGTAAAGCTCCTAACGCAACCCCATTGTTTCCTATGGGGAAATAAAAGTTACGTCTACACCTAACACCCTAACATGAACCCTGAATCTAAACACCCCTAATATTACACTTATTAACCCCTAATCTGCCGCCCCCGACATCACCGACACCTGCATTATTAACCCCTAATATGCCGCTCCGGACACCGCCGCCACCTACATTATACTTATGAACCCCTAATCTGCTGCCCCCAACATCGCCGACACCTACCTGTGGTTTTTATTGGTTAGTAGGTTTAGTTAGTGTCTGCGATGTTTGGGAACGGTGGTTTAGGGGTTAATAGGTTTAGTTAGTGTTAGCGATGTTTGGGAACGGCGGTTTAGGGGTTAATAGGTTTAGTTAGTGTTGGCGTTGTCGGGAACTGCGGTTTAGGGGTTAATAGCTTTTGTTAATGATTTAGTTAGTATCGGCGATGTCGGGGAACTGCGGTTTAGGGGTTAATAGGTTTAGGTAGTGTTGGCGATGTGAGGGACAACAGTTTAGGGGTTAATAGCTTTATTTCGTGTCAGCGATTTGGGTGGCAGCGGCGGTTTTAGATAATTTTGTTTCGGCAATCACCGGCATATTAGTTATGTTAAGTTAAATCATTTTTTCGGATCTATTCTTTTATTCATATGCATTATTCTATTCTAAACTTCAGAATAGAATAATGCATATGAATAAAGAATGGATCTGAAAAAACGATTTAACTTAACATAACTAATTTGCCGAAACAATTTTTTTTTAAAAAAAAACATATCTAAACTAATTTGACGAATGAAATTATTTATTTGACTAATGAAAAAGAAAAGAAACTAAATTTTTAGCGTTGCACATGTCTAGTTCTTGTAAGATATGTTTCAGTTATGAAGGGGTTTGATACCAGTGCGTAAATATTTTATAATTAAGTTCACGTTTATATATTTATTTATTTTTTATTATTGGAATAAAATGTATATTTAAAGGCAACCTTTCAAGAGTTTGATCACTAGCTTAGGTCTGAATCAATATAGTCCCTATTTCTGAGCTTTGTCCCGCTGTCCAGTGGTGGGATTCAGAAATTTTAGCAACAAGTTCTCTAACTTCTCTATAATACAAAAAGTTAGGAAATTTGTACCATGAAACCTTCACACTTTCAGCCTTACTGGTTTAACTCCTTAAAAACAGTTGTCTATATCAAATTAAAAGACTGTAGCATGCCATGATGGAAATTTGCCTAAAGGAGCAATTTCTCATATGTTGTATACTCTGCTGCTGGTATAACAACAAATTGGAAATACATTAAGGGAAAAACAATTTTACAGTATACTGTTCCTTAAAGGAAGATGGCATCACTCAACCACCAGTTATTGAGAACCTGAGAAATTTTAGGAAGAGGTTTGTAAGAATTGGTGAGAACTGGCTGAATCCCACTATTGCTTTCCCTATTTTCAGAATTCCCCTCAGACACACTCACTCACCACACAGAATTCCATCCACTATCCACCGTGTCATTGGCACGATAGGGCCCCACCAACAAAACAGTGAAAGCCTCTCGGGTCCCTAACACCTATCGACAAATGAAGGTAAGTAGTTGTAAAGAGTATTGTTGTGTACCTGAGCAGCATATCTCAGGAAGCCTATTAATATGTATTGATAGACCAAAAATAAATAAAACCCTACTGCTAAACTCTGCAGAAATGTAAATGCTGACTAAAATTAAATGATCAAAATAACTAGGTAATTATGGGCCAGATTACAAGTGGTGCTAAATATTTATAACACTGGTGGGTTAGTGTGTGTAAAAAGTAAAAAGTTAGTGCAAGAGCAAAATTGAATGGCCCGGATTACAAGTTGTGCAGTCAACCTGTTGCGTACACACCGCACGCAATGAGACTGTACCGCAATTTCCATTGCGTCACTATTACAAGTCACCATAAAACTTTAATTTCTCATGCGGTATGGTAAGCCGCATACCCCTCAAAATCCAAGTTCCAACTTGGCGTGCTCGTTGGAAAAAATGCTATCACGTTTTCGCATTCCCCATTGAAGTATATCGAGTATAGAAAGTTTTAAAAAAACCTAACACCCTAACATAAGCCCCTAGTCTAATAACCCCTAAACCGCTGTCCCCCCAGATCGTCAACACTAAATAAACCTATTAACGCCTAAACTGCCATCCCCCCACATTGCCAACACTAAATAAACCTATTAACCCCTAAACCGCCACCCCCCCACATTGCCAACACTAAATAAACCTATTAACCCCTAAACCGCTGTCCCCCCACATCGCCTACACTAAATAAATCTATTAATCCCTAAACTGCCGTCCCCCCACATCGACAACACTAATAAAATGTATTAACCCCTAAACCGCCATCCCCCACATCGCAAACACCTAATTAAAGTATTAACACCTAAACCGCCAACCCCCGCAACGCAAACTATTAAACTAATGACTAAGCCCCCTAACCTAACACCCCCTAACTTAAATCCAATTAAAATACACTTAAAAGCAATTTCAAATATGCTAAATACCTTTAAAAATCATGAAAAAAAAAATCCAACCACTCTGGAAAAGCACAGCTTCCTTTTTAAGTAAAATATTTGAGAAAAAAGTAGAAATCCTTCCTGAATATACGCTTCTACATTTTCCAGTAAAGGGATTCACATCAAAACAAGCTGATAGCATTGACATGTACAGCAGCAAGGTTAGTCATAGCTAGAGTCTGGAAAACAGAACCCCCAGCTTTTCACTTAATAGAGTGGAAAATAGAATACTTTTACTGGATGTCTAGTTCAGCAGCGGACTTGCGGTCCACCAAGGAACAGTTTTATTGATCTCTGGGAACCCTTGATCATATACACGGAAGCAAGACATAGACGTGCTTAGAACACGAAGCCCCTATATTAATGGTCTAAAACCCCAAACCTCCCATTTAATTTAGTGATATAACGCTTGAAGTAGGAGTAAATGATACTTTACAAGAATTTCAAATGTGACTGATGTGACTGTTTGTTTTCTTTTCTGTTATCTTCTCTTTTTATTTTAGAGTTATGTTATATATAAAAATAACTACTGTATTAGCTACTGCGATATCTGTAATATCATCTTCATATGTATTATGTAATATTGTATTTTATGACATATGCTAATAAAAGCGATTTCAACAAAATAAATTATGGGAAAAAAAAGAACACCTACATTACAAAAAAAACTAACATTACAGAAATTAAAAACCTAACATTACTAAAAATAATAAATCCTAACATTACAAATAAAATTAAAAATCTAACCTTACAAAAAAACATTATAAAAAAATAAAAAAACTAACATTACAAAAAACGAAATTATCAATTTTTTTTTAATTCCTTTTCTAATAACTCCCTTTAAAAAAAAACAAAGCTAATCTATATATAAACAACCAATAGCCCTTAAAAGGGCCTTTTGTAGGGCATTGCCATAACGTTAACAGCTCTTCTGCTATTAAAATAAAGCAATTATCCCCTAACATTTGACTTTGATCAAATCAGTCAATAGGATGTAAGCAGCTCTCATCCTATTGGCTGATTTGAAATTTTCAGCCAATAGGAATGCAAGGGTACCCCCGTTAAAAGGGGTACCTTGTATTCAATCTTTAGGGTGCGGTGGACGATTGCATGAAGAGAAACTCCCTATCACCGATGGCCTCCGCCGACCGCTCAAATGTTGCGCTGTAATGCGCGTAGGATATTTCCCTATCAGACCAGACTTGGCCAGTTGTCTTCTTGGTCCCAGACAGGGCGAGGAAGGCTCCAGGAAGACAGTCCAATCCTTCAGGGTACCAAAGGGTAATGCAGAGAGTGATAAATAAAGCAAAGTCCGGCAACTGGCAGGTAATCCAAGGGACCAGCAGATCAGGGGTTAAAACAGGAGAGTGGTCAGAGACAAGCAAAGTTCGGCAACAGTAAGGCAATCCAGCAAATCAGAGGTTATTCAGTTAAGTGGTTAGAGACAAGCAAAGTTCTGCAACAGTAAGGCAATCCAGCAAATCAGAGGTTATTCAGTAGAGTGGTTAGAGACAAGCAAAGTTCTGCAACAGTAAGGCAATCCAGCAAATCAGAGGTTATTCAGTAGAGTGGTTAGAGACAAGCAAAGTTCGGCAACAGTATGGCAATCCAGCAAATCAGAGGTTATTCAGTAGAGTGGTCAGAGACAAGCAAAGTTCGGCAACAATAAGGCAATCCAGCAAATCAGAGGTTATTCAGTAAAGTGGTTAGAGACAAGCAAAGTTCAACAACAATAAGGCAATCCAGCAGTTCAGGGGTTAATCAGTAGAGTAGTCACAGACAAGCAGAGTTCAGCAAATGTAAGGCAATCCAGCATTTCAGGGGTTAATCAGTAGAGTGGTCACAGACAACTAAAAAGCATTATAAACCTAATAAAATAATCACACAACACAGAATGTATAATCAAACTAAGTTTAATGAACAAAAACATTTGCTAAACAACATTATAAACCTAATAAAATAATCACACAACACAGAATGTATTATCATTTTTTTACTTGCATTTTTCTGCAGTTCTCTGCATTGTTAGCATGTTAGATAATATTGGGTCTGCACCTATTCTATGCATTCCAGTCTGGAGTGATTTATAGGCACCCTGACCTTCAAGCAGCTGGGCAGGAAGATGAAAGGGAAGTGGCTGCTAGATCTTGTTCTTTTGAAAGCCTCTCGATAGCTCAGGTCTGGTTACACTGATTTATTTCAACCTGCTTTGCTTGCATATCTTTGCTACAACACAAGCAGACATATCCACCTACTGGCCTACCCTTATTTTAATCAATGCAAAGCTTGTCAGTGCTTTTCAATAGCAGTCACATGAAAAAGCAGTCGAAAAAAGGGGCGTTATTCTGACACGGCGCAAATTGAACCATCGTAAACCGAGGGCCACCTGTATATATTTCAACAATTCACATGTCTTAATAATTGTTGAGTGCATGGACTCATGTCTATAATAATATTCATAGGACAGCTTATTTAATATGTATTCATTTCAAACCCTCTGTTTTTTCTGAAACAGTTTGTCAAACATTTTAAATATCAATACAGATATATATATTTACTTCACTCCATATTTAATATATGGTGCAACATGGGTGAGACATGAGATATCCCTCAGAACCTATATATATATATATATATATATATATATATATATATATATATATATATATATATATATATATATATATATATATATATATATATATAGTATTCAGTATGTTAACTTATATGAAACTATATAGACGATTAATTTCTACAAAAACTCTTATGCTTTCAACTTCCACAAGATGAAAATATGTCTCTTTTAGACAGCATATTGTGTATCGGGACTTAAAAAGGACCTACTGATCCATCATGTTGATTATCACATGTATCTGTTGACTTACAATATCCTGGGATTTTAAGCATATGTTTACTAAAGTACAGACTCAGTGTCTGCGGTCACCACAGGAGCCTATGATGAACTAATTGTATTACCCATTCTTCAGGCAGGAAGCTCCTTATATGGAAGTTCAAACCTGAGAATACAATGTGATAAGGTTCCTTTGAAGTGTGTATATTTGAGACATCCTGGTCTGTAATGTGTATTTGAGCAACTGGTCTGAGTCAAATTCTGATTTCAGAATTTAATGCAACTTACATTAGCCAGATTTTCACATATAAATAATTATTTCTCTACATCATATATGTATATGTGTAAATAAATATATTACATAATGTCACTCACAAATTATCTTACTGGGGGGATGGCGGTTTAGGGGCTAACAGGTTTATTTTAGTAGTCGCGATGTGGGGGTACGACGGTTTAGGGTTTAATAGGTTTATTTTAGTAGTTACGAAGCGGGGTTGGCGGTTTAGGGTTTAATAGGTTTATTTTAGTAGTCACGATGTGTGGACACGGGTCTTTAGGTGTTAATACTTTATTTTAGTAGTTACAATGCAGGGGATGGCAGTTTAGAGGTTAATAGTGTATTTTATGGGTGTTAGTGTACTTTGTAACATACTTTTTATGTTTTGTGAAACTTTTTTGTTTCGCAAAATCCATAGCTACAGGTCTTTGAGAGCGGAATGGATCGTTGCAGTATAGGCCATAACGTTTGCCGGAAAGCCAAACCGCGCAACTTGTAATATCAAGTAGGTGACCATTCCGCACGCAAAGGCCATTTTTCACGCGCTAAAGCCATACTGCACAACTTGTATTCCGGGCCAATGTGTGCTAACTTAAAGTGACAGTCAAGTCCAAAAAAAACTTTCATGATTTAAATAGGGCATGCAATTTTAAACAAGTTCCCAATTTACTTTTATCACCAATTGTGCTTTGTTCTCTTGACATTCTTAGTTGAAAGCTAAACTTAGGAGGTTCATATGCTAATTTCTTAGACCTTGAAGACTGCCTCTAATCTGAATACATTTTGACCACTAGAGGGCATTAGTTCACATGTTTCATATAGATAACATTGAACCTAGGAGTGAGCACTGATTGGCTAAACTGCATGTCTGTCAAAAGAACTGAAATAAGGGGGCAGTCAGCAGAGGCTTAGATACAAGATAATTACAGAGGTAAAACGTGTATTAATATAACTGTGTTGTATATGCAAAACTGGGGAATGGGTAATAACGGGATTATCTTTCTTTTTAAACAACAAAAATTCTGGTGTTGACTGTCCCTTTAAGGACCGTGTTAACTTCTTGTCCCCAAGACTTGAATGAAGCACGCCTTAAAAAACATATCACTTTACAATACTCACTAACCCGATACTGCATTAGACCAACTGCGCTAAAGCCGAAGGTAGTTACGAATATTTCATCTTCCAATGTTCTTCATATAGAAGAACATTTTCTTTTTAAATATATATTTCTATGTATATCTGATTATTTTTTGTAAAAATGTATTTCTCTACATATATATATATATATTAATTTTTTTACAGATATATAGATAGATTTAAAAATACAAAAAGCATTTTCTTCTATGTGAAGAACATTGGAATGGGAAATATTAACATTAACACAGTAAAACATAATAAAAAGTATTACAATTTAATAAATATTAATTTTTATGTTTAAAGGTATGTGTCTTGGAAGGGCTCCAATTGGGCTTAGCATGTTCCAGGGTCATAGGATGTGTACCTAGTCCAGTCTGAGAGTGCAGTCCGCTTCCGTGTTGTCCCCTTTGATAAAGCTTGTTAGGGGGAGTGAGAATCAGGGGATTCTCTTTTTAACTTGCTTATCTACCTATGCAGATCCAACTAAAATTAACTTAGTGGACCCAGTGGCGGATCCAGAGCCTGGTCTCGGGAGGGGCATTTCCAGATTTTTTTGTGGCGGCGGACAGAAAATAATGAGTGCTTATAGAACAGACTATTTTATTTAACCTATCGTACAGCTCTAACCTTATTTAAAAACAGTCACATTTGTCTTTCCAAATTATGGATTTAAAAAATTAGAAACAGGTGACATTTAACCCACGCATATACACACACACGCATATACACATACACATATATACATACACACATATATACACACACACACAAATGAATACATACATACATATCTTTTTACCCCTGCATTGAAAACTCCTCTACAGTGAATATTATATATATTTTACTGGGACAAATCCTGATTTCCATGCAGGGGTTAACATTCATGAATACAAGACTAGAAGGGACTGATTTAATGCTTGTCTCTGCCTTTAAATGATAATAGTTTCAGTGAAGCTGTGACTAAAACCAAAACTCCTCTGAAAATACAGGGCAACAGTAATTTGTTTTTTATACAAATTATTAGAACACATCTAAATATTTGCTTTGCAGTTGGTGCACTATATCAAACTCCTGAGCCTTACAGCATCAAAAGTTTTATGTAGGAAGGGTTAACTGTTGGACAAAATAATGGCTGCCTGTCTGAGGGACACAGACATCACAGAAAATACATTTTAAACAAAACAGAACTCTTAATGCTCTTGCTGAAATCAGAGTTAAAGACCAGACCCCCCCGAGAGAGAGAGAGAGAGAGAGAGACACCATGGGGAAGACAGAGGAGAGAGACACACAGGGGGGAGACAGAGGAGAGAGACACACAGGGGGGAGACAGAGGAGAGAGACACACAGGGGGGAGACAGAGGAGAGACACACAGGGGGGAGACAGAGGAGAGACACACAGGGGGAAGACAGAGGAGAGAGACACACAGGGGGGAGACAGAGGAGAGAGACACACAGGGGGGAGACAGAGGAGAGAGACACACAGGGGGGAGACAGAGGAGAGACACACAGGGGGGAGACAGAGGAGAGACACACAGGGGGGAGACAGAGGAGAGAGACACACAGGGGGGAGACAGAGGAGAGACACACAGGGGGGAGACAGAGGAGAGACACACAGGGGGGAGACAGAGGAGAGAGACACACAGGGGGGAGACAGAGGAGAGACACACAGGGGGGAGACAGAGGAGAGAGACACACAGGGGGGAGACAGAGGAGAGAGACACACAGGGGG
This sequence comes from Bombina bombina, assembly GCF_027579735.1. NCBI lineage: Eukaryota > Metazoa > Chordata > Amphibia > Anura > Bombinatoridae > Bombina > Bombina bombina. The sequence continues at coordinate 984,237,752 of NC_069501.1, forward strand.
GAGACAGAGGAGAGACACACAGGGGGGAGACAGAGGAGAGAGACACACAGGGGGGAGACAGAGGAGAGAGACACACAGGGGGGAGACAGAGGAGAGAGACACACAGGGGGGAGACAGAGGAGAGAGACACACAGGGGGGAGACAGAGGAGAGAGACACACAGGGGGGAGACAGAGGAGAGACACACAGGGGGGAGACAGAGGAGAGACACACACAGGGGGGAGACAGAGGAGAGACACACAGGGGGGAGACAGAGGAGAGACACACAGGGGGGAGACAGAGGAGAGAGACACACAGGGGGGAGACAGAGGAGAGACACACAGGGGGGAGACAGAGGAGAGACACACAGGGGCCTTTGAATGGACAATTATATTCTTGCCAAACCACTGAGATAGATAGATATATTTATATATAGATATATATATATATATATATATATATATATATATATATATATATATATATATATATATATATATATATATATATATATATATATATATATATAGTATATAAACCTAGGAGATGGAATAATGGGAAATTATTTAGGGATGAATACAAATATTTTCATTTTTTTAAAGCAGGCTGTATGAATTAAGCAGGGTAAGTCTGAAGCCTGGCTGCTATGCTATTTCAGCAATTAAGAGGTTAACACTCACAGCTCACTAACATTCCTGGGTCTAGTCGTCACAGTGCTTAGCTTCACTGATTGACACTCATTGCTTGGATGATGGGTAAAGAAAGGAATGCGAGCTGCTGCCGTTCCACACTACACCGGTCTTCCTTAGGAGGTACAAATAAAATGTGACATAATTTACTGCAGTGCTTGCAAGGCTCGAGCCCAACATTTTTGGAAAGTTTAGTTGGAGCACAGAAGCTGCTAAAAAAATGTTGGGCTTGCAAGTACTGCAGTAAATTATGTCACATTTTATTTGTAGCTCCAAAGGAAGACCGGTGTAGTGTGGAACGGCAGCAGCTCGCATTCCTTTCTTTACCCATCATCCAAGCAATGAGTGTCAATCAGTGAAGCTAAGCACTGTGAGTGATGACTGGATGCAGGAATGTTTGTGACCCACTGGCCAGAGCACCGGCCTGAGCCTCCACCCTCTCTGCTCTTACATAGTTAGTTACCCGGCGTGGTCTGTCCCCCACCCCACTGACCGTGTCGCAGTTGTTAGAGGGGTATATCTGTTGTTTGTTCTTTTCAGTTTTTATGGATTCTTATTCCTGCCCTAAAATAGCAGGTTACTGGTGTGAAGTAGATGACTTGGCAGCATTGAGAGGAAGATCAAAAGGATTAACGTGGGTGGGCATTATTTGGACGTGCCTAGCAGCGGTAAAATGGTGCAAGGTCTGAGCCCTACTGTGCAAAGCTAAAATGGAAAGTCATTAGCAAATGCAGCACACAAGCTTGGCTTTGATCAGGGAGCTGGAATGACTCACGTTTGACACCATTTACATGACGATTCAAATACAATCCTGACCGGCATCCTCACTGACAGACTGAGATGACTCATAGTTGTTCTGCCCGCACTCACCCAGGGACCTCCTCACCAGGACACGGACATGCAGCGGTGCGCTATAACTTGTTATTGGCGCCATATGACTTCAGACTGAGTCAAGTGCAGGTATTGGCTACAATTCTTCATGTGACCGACTACATCAGACCCAATAGGAATTAAATAATAAAACGAAACAACAAATAGAATTAACAATGAAGCGGCCACAAGGTTGGGGGCAATGCGGGACACACAAATAATAATAATAAAAAAAAATTAACAATAAAGCGGCCAGAAGCCCTCTCTCAGTATATTCTCGGGGGGGGGGCAATTGCCCCGTTGCCCCCCCCCTGGATCCGCCACTGAGTGGACCGGGTGTCCCAGTGACATTTATTTTACCAGCAGGCAGTGTTTTAGACACTAGCGCAACACCACTACAGATTATATTTTTTTGACGTCGTATATGAACAGAGTATCTTAGTATATCATTACACTAAGTGGGCAGCATTTCAGTATTACTGGCGTCTACGCTATTTGTAGCTTCTATTCCATGGGGACTGAAAGGTACAGCGTATTTAATATAGCAAGCGGGCAGCGTCTTAGAGCCACTAGCGTAATACCGCTCTAATATTCTGAGTATAAAGTATAACCACTCCATTACTTACTTTGTTAAGAGAGCTAGGATATTGTCATATATTTGAGTACATTCATTTTAGCGTTAACACTATCTATTATTTATATCTCATGAGAACTGGGTGTTACAGCTTACTTGATATAGCAAGCAGGCAGTGTCTTGGTGATACTAGCGTAATACCGCTGAAATGTTTAGATTATAAGGTGTAATTACGCCATTACTCACTCAGTTAAGAAAGCTTGAATATTGTCATATACTCTGAAACGTCCATTACTAATCATAAGTTTCTACTGTATATCCTTTTAATGCTCAGATTAAGCGGTGTCTATTTCTACCATAAGCATTAGCTCATTATTTATATAATCGTCTGTTCTTCCACGGAATCTTTAATAATAAGTATATGTTAGTCATAAAGTGGGCAGTGTCTTAGTGACACTAGCATAACACCGCATTTATATACACGTTTTGTTACATTGTATTGGATACTAACACTCCAGTACAACTTATCATTTCACACTGGCGTTATTCCACTAGTTTCACCCTACTGAGTACCTTAGCATTATAGCATATTTTTGAGTGAGTGATATATTTCATAATACATTAGCTGTAGACATCTCTGGTCACTCTCATTACAACCCTTAGGTTATATGTTGCTGAATTTGATAAAGTCCACCTGGGATCCTCTAATATTACCACAACTATGAATGTCACATTATTTCCGGGCAGTGTCTGCTATTTCATATTTATTTAGACTGGCATTGACATTCTAGTGAATACTGCATATGTCAGATTTGTGTTTTTAAATGGGTACTTTTTTTAACTATGTTTATTAAAAGTTAATTTTAAACAGCCTTTTTGTCTATTTCTCCGTATACGAGGATTATTTTCTACTGATGATTATGAGTGGTTGAGTGCTATAACGTACACGCTTTTTGTAGTGTGACTCTCACACCACTACCTTTTTTCTAGTTAGTTTAGTGTACAGAACCTCTCCCCTTTAGAATAATTTACCCTCAAGAGCATTTATTTATACTCTTTGGGAATTAACTATAGAGGGGACTACTCTTTGGGAGTGCCATTATTTCTATTCCTTTTTAGTAACCCTTCCATGTTTTGTATATGTCTAGGGTGATTACATAAGTCTGTGAACCCTTGACTTGTTCCCAGTTTGTTTGATTGAGAGCTTGCATTTGTATGGCTGTATTAGGGACCCAGGTTTTGAGAGAGACCTTGACATGGTACCTGGGCTTGTCCCATTTGTCCAGATGTGGGAACTAACTCTTCCAGTTTTGCTTTTAATCTTAACTGGGAGCTTGCAAGCGAGTGCTGGACTTTCTCTGCGTGTTGTATTAATTTATTTTGTCATTTTTTTCTATGGGCCTTGCACCGAGACTTGTCTGGGGTTAACTGCCTGTACCTCTGGGGACAGCACAGCTTCCTGAGAGTACTATTGAGCACCCAGGGCTGAGCATGTTGCAGGGTGATAGGATGTGTACCCAGTCTAGTCTGAGAGTGCAGTCCCCTTCCGTGTTTTTTTAATATGCCAGATCTAAATATATATATATATATATATATATATATATATATATATATATATATATATACTGTGTATATATATATATATATATATATTTAGGTTGGGGTATATTACTGCCTAGGCAAACAAGGCTTGTGCCTAGGGTGGCAGATTGAGGGGGGAGGCACTTTTTGCAGCCTCAGTAGGCAGCTGAACAGTCACTGTCTCAGCAATGCAGGTCCTAAGCCCTACATATCCGGCCTCCATAATAGCATATTTGCTAACGGTGCCCCGCGCTAACTGCCATTGCCTCTCTCCATTCCCAAGAGTCTGCCTGCAGTGGCAGTTCTTACACACCCCTTTATTGGTGCTGGGTCACTCCAAAGCCCGGATCAAGAAGCGATCATGAATTACATGGGCAGGGGCCAGATGCCTTAGTCTGCCTCACCCATGAGTTCAGTTAGAAACCATTAGTGCATTGCTGCTCCTTCAACAAATGATACCAAGAGAATGAAACAAATTAGATAATAGAAGTAAATTAGAAAGATGTTTAAAATTGCATTCTCTATCTGAATCGTGAAAGAAACAAATTGTGTTTCATGTCCCTTTAAGTAATACAAATTATCATTTTCCATTGTTCTCTCATTTGTATTGAGCTTTAGTTTTCCAGACAAATATAAGATAAGGAAGCAAGTGTGTGTACACAAAGTGATAACATAATGAGATCTGATATTACCTGAAACTCAACCCATTGTAATAGGCTGTGGTTTAAAAGCACAAAACCAGCTACTTCATATACACAAATAAACCTTAAAATGCAATTTCTCATACATTTTATAATCTGCAGCTGATATAACAAATCATTGAAAATACATTAATAAAAAATGTTTTTACAGTGTACTGTCCCTTTAAGAAATCAACCCTATACACATGGGGAAGGTGATAACCATTACTAAATAAGTTTGAGGGGCTGTGAAACATCAAGTAGAGGAGGAGATAAGGGGTCTATAATAGCACATAACCCCAATCACAAATTCCAAACCAACACAGAATTACAATTAATGTTCTTCTATTGGCAAAATATAAGGGCCTTGATATCACCATAGTCAGAATATTGACAGCTTTTTTATAGTCACCATCTTCACATCTAAGAGATACAAGATAAGCTCCTACAAGAAATATATATATATATAAGCAAAAGAAGGAGTGCACTCACCAGGACTTTTCAAAAGTTATTCCAAATATGTGCACATATTTGGAATAAACTTTTGAAAAGTCCTGGTGAGTTCAGTCCTTCTTTTGCTTCTACAATTCTCTCTGTTGCACCCTAGGCACTTGTGACTTGTTATCTGGAGTGCTTGTCTTCTTTGCATCTATATATATATATATATCAAAATAACAAGAGTATTGCATTGAGCAATGACACGTTTTTTTATTGGACTAACTATACATTTATAAGATGACAAGCTTTCGTAAGTATGTGTTTCTTTTTCAAGTCTAAAGCAATACTGACCAATTTGATGGAATTTACAGATAATGGGGCCTATCTATCAAGCTCCGAATGGAGTACGATCGGGTTGATTGACACCCCCCTGCTGGCGGCCCATTGGCCGCGAGTCTGCAGGGGGCGGCGTTGTGAGCTGCTGGTGCAATGCTGAATACGGAGAGCGTATTGCTCTCCGCATTCAGCGAGGTCTTGCAGACCTGATCCGCACTGTCGGATCAGGTCCGCCAGACTTTCTTAAATAGGTGCCTATATCTTAAAACACAGGATGGCTAAAAAGACAGAAAGTGTTACAGAGGTCTGAATGCAGGGGGAGGAGGGGGTGTCGTAAAAATCATGATGGGGGTTTAGGAGACAGAGACAGTCGGTGTCAGTAAAAGATAACAGACAGGGGAAATATATGGTTATACACAAAGCATATACTGACATAAAGTTATATATTAACATAGAATCAATATATAAGTATAAAGATGGGAAATTAGGTATCCAGGGGAATATACGATAGAAAAAAGGAGAAAGGAAAGAAAGAAAAAAAGGGAATAATAATAATGACAAAAGTGTGGACATAGGCTTACCGGTGTACCTATGCATAGAGTGTGGAATATACAATGTAATTTACTACATTATATGAAAGTACATTACAAAAAAATTTGATAATAGGTTAAGAAACCTACATTTAGTCCAGAATTTAGCAAATAACACGGCTACTCCAATCAATATATATCAATATATATATAATATACACACACACACACACACACAAGCCCTAGTGAGCATTTACTTTGGAAATGTCAAAAGAAAAAAAAAACTTACCAAAAATATTACGGCTAATAAAAAAACTAAAACCTGGGGAGGGGGGCAGTAGCAATATTTTGAGTGCGTAGGGCAGCACAAAACCTAAATATGCCACTGATTTAGATAAGTATATGTATGTATCTTTATGTTAAAGCCCCTTTTCTAACACCTGATACCTCATATCTTTGAGCCCTTATAACTTTTTTGTGCAATTTTTTTTAAAATAATTTTTATTTGTTAGTATTATTATGTGTGTAACTATACTTTTGAAAGTATTTTTTATGTGTTTTGTGACACTTTTTGTTTTGGTTGCGCTATCCCGATGCGCGTTAAATTCCTTCTCTTTACTTTAAACTGAAGGCATCTTTGAGCTGATTTTTTTTATTAGCAGCAGGTATAAAATGTATGTATGTACAACTTAAAAGGTGAAACTAATATATGAGATAGACTCATTACATGCAAAGCAAGATAGTTCAAGCCGTGATTTGTCATAATTGTGATGATTATGGCTTATAGCTCATGAAACCCCAAATCCACAATCTCAGAAAATTAGAATATTGTGAAAAGGTGCAATATTCTAGGCTCAGTGTCCCACTCTAATCAGCTAATTAAGCCGTAACACCTGCAAAGGGTTCCTGAGCCTTTAAATGGTCTCTCAGTCTGGTTCAGTAGGAATCACAATCATGGGAAAGACTGCTGACCTGACAGTTGTGCAGAAAACCATCATTGACACCCTCCATAAGGAGGGAAAGCCTCAAAAGGTAATTGCAAAAGAAGTTGGATGTTCTCAAAGTGCTGTATCAAAGCACATTAATAGAAAGTTATGTGGAAGGGAAAAGTGTGGAAGAAAAAGGTGCACAAGCAGCAGGGATGACCGCAGCCTGGACAGGATTGTCAGGAAAAGGCCATTCAAAAGTGTTGGGGACTTTCACAAGAGCCACCACACACAGACAGATCCTGGACATGGGCTTCAAATGTCGTATTCCTCTTGTCAAGCCACTCCTAAACAACAAACAGCATCAGAAGCGTCTTACCTGGGCTAAAGAAAAACAGACCTGGTCTGTTGCTCAGTGTTCCAAAGTCCTCTTTTCTGATGAAAGCAAATTTTGCATCTCATTTGGAAACCAAGGACCCAGAGTATGGAGGAAGAATGGAGAAGCACACACTGCAAGATGCTTGAAGTCCAGTGTGACGTTTCCACAGTCTGTGTTGATATGGGGAGCCATGTCATCTGCTGGTGTTGGTCCACTGTGCTTCCTTAAGTCCAGGGTCAATGCAGCCGTCTACCAGGAGATTTTGGAGCACTTCATGCTTCCTTCCGCAGATGAGCTCTATGGGGATGCTGACTTCATTTTCCAGCAGGACTTGGCACCTGCCCACAATGTCAAAAGCACCAAAACCTGGTTCAATGACCGTGGGATTACAGTGCTTGATTGGCCAGCAAACTTGTCTGACCTGAACCCCATAGAGAAAGATGAGAGACATGAGACCGAACAATCATCCTGGTCTTCCATAACACCTCAGCAGTGCCACAGGCTGATAGCTTCCATGCCACGCGGCATTGAGGCAGTAATTGCTGCAAAAGGGGCCCAAACCAAGTACTGAGTACATACAGTATGCATGCTTATACTTTTCAGAGGTCCGATATTGTTCTATGTACAATCCTTGTTTTATTGATTGCATGTAATATTCTAATTTTCTGAGATTGTGGATTTCGGTTTTTCATGAGTTGTAAGCCATAATCATCACAATTATGACAAATCAGGACTTGAACTATCTTGCTTTGCATGTAATGAGTCTATCTCATATATTAGCTGAATGTGATGTGAATGAGATGCACCAGCAATCCGGATACTTTTAAAAGGCTTTTATTTCGAGTTCATACAAACATCTTAGTAAAAGCTGTTATACACTTGTAAGTGACAAAGTGGGTGACTTAGGATACACACAATGAACTATCCGCTGACGCGTTTCCGCCTATCTGGCCGTAATCGTAGCTGGTGTTCAAAACCCCAACAACCTTTAAATGCACCTGTGTGTTATTGTGATTGGCTAAAAACAATATCCTGGGCATAATCCTGAGTACACACCAGTTAAATTCATTTATAGTAACCACAATTTGATTATGTTACATCATGAATGAAAAGTCAAATTTGTAATAACAACGCAGTCAGATGTGAACGCAATTAAAATAACATTTCATATCCATATTAAGTTACCTTACAAAGGGGCATGTCAATATTGCAAAAACTGGACATTTTAGCCTATTGGACATAAACAAAAACAAAATAATTAAAATACTTTCCTTGGCTCTAAGGGGTTAAACTCTCCAAGAAGTGGGAGGCGTAGCCTCAGGCAGACCGGCCAGGTTAATCCTCCAGACGCCGGGCAAAAAGCTTCCGGTGCTGCAAACTGTCAGCTCTGTGCTAGAGAGCTTCAGGTGAGCGGAAAGGTGCAGGCTCAGAATAAGGACCAAGCAGTCCCAAATATATAGCAAAGAAAGAATGAGCAGCACAAAATATATTGCAAAAAGTGGATGTTTAATCCGGCAGTCTCTTGACAAAATACAACAATAAACACAGGTATGGAGGTGAGAAGAGGGGCGTGTCCTTACGCGTTTCGTGCCGCAAGGCACTTAGTCATAGTCCACTTTTTGCAATATATTTTGTGCTGCTCATTCTTTCTTTGTTAAACTCTCCAAGATTTAAAGAATCTTGAATATTGAATGACTTTTGTAATAACCCTTAATATGTTTCCAAATGTTTATGTGGCCCTCAAAATGAGTAGTTGTATCTCATATATTAGTTTCACCTTTTAAGTTGCATTAGTGAAATAAATGAACTTTTGCACGATATTCTAATTTTTCGAGTTTCACCTGTATTTATATGCATTAAAATTAAGCACTATATTGCAAAATATCTGCATACAAAACAGATACATTTAGACTTTCATTTTAGCCAATTAGTGCAGTGTCTGCCACAATCCACGGACGTGATCACAATGTTATCTACATGGTTTACATGAACTAGCTCTTCCCTGTTGTGAAAAGCAAATAATAAAGCATGTGATAAGAGGCGGCCTTCAAGGACTTAGAAATGATCATATGAGCCTTCCTAGGTTTAGCTTTCAACTAAGAATACCAAGAGAACAAAGCAAAATTGGTGATAAAAGTAGATTGGAAAGTTGTTTAAAATTACATGCCCTTTTTGAAACATGAAAGTTTTTTTTGGACTTGTCTGTCCCTTTAAATATGTTACAATATTTGTTTCATAAACATTTCGTATGTAGAAGTAGTGAAACTAGCACGAATTGCCTGATTATAGGCAAGTGAGACCTGGGACTGGTTTGTAGGTTCAACTTCCACAGAAAACGTTGGTTCATTCATCCCAGGAAAATCCATATTCCAAAAAAGCATTGTAATACATTCTCAAACAGATTCTTTTAGATGGAACTAAGAAAATGTTAGAGCATCATGTCCCTTTAAAATGATAAAGTTTTCTATGTGATGGGCTCTTAAAGTGCCATAAAACTTTTTGAGTTCTGTGCATATTATAAAAAGGTCAACTGAAAAAAAACAGTGTGTGAAAAAAGTGTAAAAAAAAAGCTTATAAGAATTTTAATAACATTTCTAAAAATCTGCAAAATTACTTACACTTTGGCGTTGACAAGTGTAGCCTGCTCCATCCCCCTTATTAGTGTCCTACTCCAAACCTTTTGGTATCATGTAACAAAGTGTTCACCTGAGGATAATTACTAATGGAAGTAAGGGGGGATTGAGGAGGAACAGCATGTACTGCTATTCTTTGTTGCCAAGAGGCTCACTCGTTTCCATGGGGATAATGTCATATTCCTTGTGAAAGCTTCAGAATTATATTATGCACTGTTTTAGTCAGGTGTCATGGGAATCTGCCCCCTACCGTGCATGTGCACAAGTGCATTTTGTAGAAGCAATGGCCCTATATATATGGAAATGCCCAGGTGGGAGCTTGCTGCAAACTAAAATATGCCTGAATTAAAGGGGTTATTGGGGGTTAAAACAGAAACTGTTTTGCAAGTAAGCTTTGGCTGCATTATATATTTAGAAACTTATGTTAGTTCATACTGTTTTATGTCCCTTTAAAGTGAATGTAAATTGTATCTACTTTGAACGTATATCTTAATTGCATTTTGGTATATAATTAAAACCGCAAAAATTGAAAATAAATATTATATTTTGATTACCAATTTTATGGACCAGCTCCTCCCATTCGTAACTTCCTTATTTATTTCAATGTTACGTATACAGCGGTCCGACCCGCTGTTTTTGTAGAGGCAATGCGCACTCCCGGATTTCAGAACAACCGTGCATGTGTTACACGCCGATGTAGTTATTATATATAATGCCCAATAATGCTTACTCTTTTAGGATTAATAACGCATTATATTGTTTTTAAAATTTGTGCCCCTGTACGATCGCTACTTACCTTGCGATCCAAATGTTGAGGAACAAATTATTAAGACCCAAAAATGTTAAAGAGCGCATGCGCGAAATGTGAACGCGCGTCTGAGATCAGTGATAGAACAGTGCTCTAACGCAAGCACATTATGGACGCGTGATGTAGAGAAAAGGGGTTTGGTCCCCCCGGGGGATTAAATGATTGGTTGACAAGATCAAGCCTACTATGTCAATCAATAATCAAAGAAGGCGGGCGGAGGATTTAAAGTACGATCACAGGGATATAATTACAATATACTCTGTAATTAAAACTTTATTACCAAAATCATGAATTAAAGTACACCTATTTTGAGATAAATTTTAATGCTGCATTTAGCAGGCCGACTGACTTTACATTCACTTTAAGTGTGTGTATGCTTCTTTACTATTAGAAGAGCACTTTTAAAATTAAAATATGTAGCATTTTATCTATTTTTAACTTCAAGATAGAGATTAAGGAACGCCTAAGTGGTGCTAATATGTGAGTGACGCCAACAAGGCCAGAAAGGCATTTTCTTTCCAAATGTTTATGTGGCCCTTTGGATACACAGAATGAACCTTACTACTCCCAATAGTTTATAATGTCAAATTCTGAGTTTAACCCATAGGGCACTCTGGTTCTCAGTCTGTGTATCCAAAAGGCTTCCCTTTTGGCTAGTAGTCTGTCCCTATCTCCCCCTCTCTTTTTACACTTGACTAATTCAATGATAGTCCACTTAAGCGAATTTACACTTTTGTTGTGCTTCAGTTTTGCACTAAAGGAGTAGTTAGTTTACCTGCCTTAATATTGTTTAGGTGCTCATGAATTCTGTCCCTGGTCTCTCTTATAGTGAGACCTGTATACTGTACACCACATACTTCACACGTGAACAAGTAGACCACATAAGTGGTTCTACAATTAAGGCATGAAAAATGGCTAAACTTTTCCCCAGTTTCAGTGCTACAAAAGCCCTCTCCTCGTTGGAGATATTCACAGGCTATACATTGTAAATAGCTACATTTGTAGATGCCTCTAAATCTTAACCATGATGAATTGATATTGGTGCTAAGGGGACCCAGGCAACAGGAAATGGAGGATCTGAGTGACATCACACGCCAATGCGTTACTGCAGAGTGGACCCAGGAGGGGAACGGGACTAACCGGAGGACTTACCTTGTTCACTATGAACGGATCAGTGCCTCCAGGAAGACGGTTAGTGTTCCCTGTGGACAGGTCACAAACTCTGCAGACGAGGGACGCTCTAGGGACCGGAGCCACAGAAGTTGGGTGAGTGAGGGGGAAGCCCCATCTCCAATATACTTGTGCCGTTTATGGCTTACAGATTTTGACTCTGACTTTGCAGCATGTAATAGTTGCTCACATAGCTCAAAATGAGTAGTTGTATCTCATATATTAGTTTCACCTTTTAAGTTGCATTAGTGAAATAAATGAACTTTTGCACGATATTCTAATTTTTCGAGTTTCACCTGTATTTATATGCATTAAAATTAAGCACTATATTGCAAAATATCTGCATACAAAACAGATACATTTAGCCACCAATCAGCAAGTGCTACCCAGGTTGTGAACCAAAAATTGGCCGACTCCTAAGCTTTGCATTCCTGCTTTTCAAATAAAGATAGCAAGAGAACAACGAAAAATTAAGAATAGGAGTAAATTAGAACATTGCTTAAAATTGTATGCTCTATCTGAATCATGAAAGAAAACATGTGGGTTTTAGTGGCCCTTTAAATTTGACTTGAGTGTCCCTTTAAGCTTTCCATTGTAACCTAGAAATTGAGCAGGTATTATTCTTTATACTTGTCTAAAATATTTCCATTAAAAAGGGATTATTAGCAGCCCTAATAGATAATCATAATTGATACTGCATTAAATACTTAAAGGGACAGTGAACACCAGAATTTTTGTTGTTTTAAAAGATAGATAATCCCTTTATTACCCATTTCCCAGTTTTGCATAACCAACACAGTTATATTAATATACTTTTTACCTCTGTGATTAACTTGTATCTAAGCATCTTCTGACAGCCCCCTGATCACATGACATTTTATTTATCTGTTGACTTTCATTTTAGCCAATTAGTGCAGTGTCTGCCACAATCCACGGACGTGATCACAATGTTATCTACATGGTTTACATGAACTAGCTCTTCCCTGTTGTGAAAAGCAAATAATAAAGCATGTGATAAGAGGCGGCCTTCAAGGACTTAGAAATGATCATATGAGCCTTCCTAGGTTTAGCTTTCAACTAAGAATACCAAGAGAACAAAGCAAAATTGGTGATAAAAGTAGATTGGAAAGTTGTTTAAAATTACATGCCCTTTTTGAAACATGAAAGTTTTTTTTGGACTTGTCTGTCCCTTTAAATATGTTACAATATTTGTTTCATAAACATTTCGTATGTAGAAGTAGTGAAACTAGCACGAATTGCCTGATTATAGGCAAGTGAGACCTGGGACTGGTTTGTAGGTTCAACTTCCACAGAAAACGTTGGTTCATTCATCCCAGGAAAATCCATATTCCAAAAAAGCATTGTAATACATTCTCAAACAGATTCTTTTAGATGGAACTAAGAAAATGTTAGAGCATCATGTCCCTTTAAAATGATAAAGTTTTCTATGTGATGGGCTCTTAAAGTGCCATAAAACTTTTTGAGTTCTGTGCATATTATAAAAAGGTCAACTGAAAAAAAACAGTGTGTGAAAAAAGTGTAAAAAAAAAGCTTATAAGAATTTTAATAACATTTCTAAAAATCTGCAAAATTACTTACACTTTGGCGTTGACAAGTGTAGCCTGCTCCATCCCCCTTATTAGTGTCCTACTCCAAACCTTTTGGTATCATGTAACAAAGTGTTCACCTGAGGATAATTACTAATGGAAGTAAGGGGGGATTGAGGAGGAACAGCATGTACTGCTATTCTTTGTTGCCAAGAGGCTCACTCGTTTCCATGGGGATAATGTCATATTCCTTGTGAAAGCTTCAGAATTATATTATGCACTGTTTTAGTCAGGTGTCATGGGAATCTGCCCCCTACCGTGCATGTGCACAAGTGCATTTTGTAGAAGCAATGGCCCTATATATATGGAAATGCCCAGGTGGGAGCTTGCTGCAAACTAAAATATGCCTGAATTAAAGGGGTTATTGGGGGTTAAAACAGAAACTGTTTTGCAAGTAAGCTTTGGCTGCATTATATATTTAGAAACTTATGTTAGTTCATACTGTTTTATGTCCCTTTAAAGTGAATGTAAATTGTATCTACTTTGAACGTATATCTTAATTGCATTTTGGTATATAATTAAAACCGCAAAAATTGAAAATAAATATTATATTTTGATTACCAATTTTATGGACCAGCTCCTCCCATTCGTAACTTCCTTATTTATTTCAATGTTACGTATACAGCGGTCCGACCCGCTGTTTTTGTAGAGGCAATGCGCACTCCCGGATTTCAGAACAACCGTGCATGTGTTACACGCCGATGTAGTTATTATATATAATGCCCAATAATGCTTACTCTTTTAGGATTAATAACGCATTATATTGTTTTTAAAATTTGTGCCCCTGTACGATCGCTACTTACCTTGCGATCCAAATGTTGAGGAACAAATTATTAAGACCCAAAAATGTTAAAGAGCGCATGCGCGAAATGTGAACGCGCGTCTGAGATCAGTGATAGAACAGTGCTCTAACGCAAGCACATTATGGACGCGTGATGTAGAGAAAAGGGGTTTGGTCCCCCCGGGGGGATTAAATGATTGGTTGACAAGATCAAGCCTACTATGTCAATCAATAATCAAAGAAGGCGGGCGGAGGATTTAAAGTACGATCGCAGGGATATAATTACAATATACTCTGTAATTAAAACTTTATTACCAAAATCATGAATTAAAGTACACCTATTTTGAGATAAATTTTAATGCTGCATTTAGCAGGCCGACTGACTTTACATTCACTTTAAGTGTGTGTATGCTTCTTTACTATTAGAAGAGCACTTTTAAAATTAAAATATGTAGCATTTTATCTATTTTTAACTTCAAGATAGAGATTAAGGAACGCCTAAGTGGTGCTAATATGTGAGTGACGCCAACAAGGCCAGAAAGGCATTTTCTTGCCGGTCTATCGATGCTTTGAATGTTGGGGACAGGGACATTTTTCACTGAAATGATAATGAAAAAACTTCTGCTGATATACACTAATGGCTGATTGTCATTGCGTCAAACTGAAAGTTGCTAATTGGCGACTATGATTAGAAGATCAAGCCCTCAATTCTTAGTTCTCAACCCCTTAATTCTTAGTTAAACACTTTTAACTTTGTAATTATTTATTTCTCTGGGAGTCACATCCATATCAATAAATAAATAAATAAATAAATAAATAAATAAATGAGGAGTGTCAGGGGAATTTTAAATGTACCCCTGGAGTGTTCCAAAAGTAAAAAGGTCTAGAACTACAATTGTAAGTGTTCTAGCAAGATAATGCAACATTGAAATCTTGTTTCATTTTCTTTCTTGTATTTTTAATATGTGAATAGATTGAAATCATATTGTCTTTATATTATCTTTTTTTAAACCCATTATGAACCAGGGTAATTGACACTCAGAGAACAAACATTTTTTGTACAAGATGTGTTGTGCTATGTTAAAGTTTCTCTGATTGGTTCAGGGCTCCAGGAGGAGACATACAC